>NC_091282.1:1228605911-1228905911 GCF_032444005.1 Ranitomeya imitator
AGCCCCATAGTCACAATGTATGAAAACACAGACAACCAGAAATAAGTCCTTTAATTGAAAAAAATGACACAGACTCCTTTAATAATCTCAATTAAACCATACTTACGACCTCATCTAATTCCATCGAAGCCCTCGATCTCCTGTAATAAACCAAAAATAATGAAACAACAATATACCATACCTGTCTGTTGTTCTGTCCCATGCTGTAATCCATGTCTGGGGAAAATCAGTTTTCAACCTGGACGATGCCAAGATGCGACTATCCAGGCTGAGAGCCACTGGGAAATGAGCAGTTGCGAGCACAGAGTCAGTGACTAGCGGTGACGTCACCGCAGCCGCGTTCCCAGCCGAGCAGAACTGCGGTGACCTCAGTGACATCCCCGCTAGCACCGTGAAAGTTTTTTTTACTTATTTATCACTGCAAAATGCAAATAAATGTATATAATTTATAATTTTACAAACAATTTTACAATTTCTAATTTATACAATGTTATTTTCTTTTTAGTTTTTTAGTTATTTAGATTTTAGTTTTGATATTATATCTCTCAATGTTAGAATTAACCTACCGTTAAAATTATAGACTGTTCATGTCTATGTCAGTGGGCAAACGTACAAAATCAGCAAGGGATCTAATACTTATTTCCCCCACTGTATATAGATAATTGATAGATAATAGATAATATATAGATAGATATAATAATAGATGGACAGATAATAGATAGATAATAGATATTAGATATATAGATGATAGATAATATATAGATAGATATATTAATAGACAGATAATAGTTTGATAATAGATAGATAATAGATAGATGATAGATCAATAATAGATGGATACAAAAAGGGTTAAAAGCAGCACAAAAAACAAAATTTTTAAAGGTGCTAAATTTTAATAGCCCATTGCGGCGAGAATAGATTATAGATAGATATAATAGATAGATAGATAGATAGATAGATAGATAGATAGATAGATAGATAGATAGATAGATAGATGATAGATAATAAATAGATAGATAATAGATAGATAATAGATAGATAGATAGATAGATAGATAGATAGATAGATAGATAGATAGATAGATAGATAATAGATAGATAAATAAATAAATATATATAATAGATAGATAATAGATAGATAGATAGATAATAGATAATAGGTAGATAATAGATAGATAATAGATAGATAATAGATAGATAAATATATATAATAGATAGATAATAGATAGATAGATAGATAATATATAAATATATAATAGATAGATAATAGATTGATAAATATATAATAGATAGATAATAGATTGATAGATAATAGATAGATAATAATTAGTCACTATCTCTTCATTTACATCAGTATTTGCATTGTAGCCACCGACTTTCGGTAGATAGGGAAGTTGTGAATTTCTATTGTAATATCACATTATGGTAATAACCATGCAAAAAAGCTTCACAAACACACAAATCCTATTCTTTGAAATAAAGACCACCAGTAGTTACAGAAGCAATGAAAGAATTTACGGCCAGGGGGCTTTTTATTTGGAGATACTTAAAAAATTAACTTTGAAGATGAATTTACAGGCGGCAGCTACTGAGTGGAAAAATACGTATTAGCCACAAGGAAACAATGTTTGCCAAATCTAATGGTTGAGTCCTGAGTCATAAATAACAGGTCCCCGGTGACGCGGTATATGAGCTGCTGAATATTGCCAAATATTTATTAGAGAATATAACTAAATCATTAGCCGGGGGCTCTCCTACAGGAAGGCAAGAAACCACATCACATTAAAAAGGGTCAAAAGCAACTTCCTCGCTAAGGAAAAAGGAAAAAATATTATACTATTCTAATATGTTATTTTAACTTAAAGGAAAACTCCGGTCACAAATAAAACTTCCTCTGTCACGCGGTTTGTATGGGCTGCTTCCTTCAGTTTATACATCCTCCAGTCCTCACCTTCCCTTGTTTAGTCTTCTTCTTGCAGTCCTCCTTTTCATTTATTACTTCTCTTTCATCATTTCTGTTCTTCTTTTTCCTTCACTCTGTCTCCTCTTTATTCTTCCTCTTTCTGCAGACTCATCAGCTCATACTTCCCTTCTTACAAACATCCTTTTCCTCTTCATCTCTCTTCCTGCACCTTTTCTCTTCCACTCATTTATTCATGTAGTTCTTTTCTTCCTCTCTTCTCTTCCTGCAGTCCTCCTTCTCTTTCGCCATATACTTTTCTTCCTGCAGCCCTCCTGTTCTTCCACATCTTTTCCTCATGTCGTCCTCTTCCTCCTGACACTTTTCTTATCATTCTTATTCTTCTCCTTCTGCAATTCTCCTCTTCCTCCTTATAATTACCTTCCTGAATTCTTCATCTCTTAATTCTCTTGCTGAAGTTCTTCTGTACTGGTTTTTCCTTCAGTCTTTCCCCCATCATACTTTCTTCTTTACAGTCCTCCTTCACACTCTTCTCTTCACGCATCCCTCTTCTTCCTCTGATTTCTCTTCCTGCAGTCCTCTTCTTCCTCTGATTTCTCTTCCCACAGTCATTTTCTTCCTCTTGTTTCTCTTCCTGCAGTCCTCTTATTCCTCTTGTTTCTCTTCCTGCAGTCCCCTTCTTCCTCTGATTTCTATTCCTGCAGTCGTCTGCTTCTTATTTCTTTTTTTGCAGTCCTCTTCTTCCTCTGATTTCTCTTCCTGCAGTCCTCTTCTTCCTCTTGTTTCACTTCCTGCAGTCCTCTTCTTCCTCTGATTTCTCTTCCCGCAGTCCTCTTCTTCCTCTTATTTCTCTCCCTGCAGTCCTCTTCTTCCTCTGATTTCTCTTCCTGCAGTCCTATTCTTCCTCTTGTTTCTCTTCCTGTAGTCCTCTTCTTCCTCTGATTTCTCTTCATGCAGTCCCCCTCTTCCTCTGATTTCTCTTCCTGCAGTCCCCCTCTTCCTCTGATTTCTCTTCATGCAGTCTTCTTCTTCCTCTGATTTCTCTTCCTGCAGTCCTCCTCTTCCTCTGATTTCACTTCCTGCAGTCCTCTTCTTCCTCTTATTTCTCTCCCTGCAGTCCTCTTCTTTCTCTTATTTCTCTTCCTGCAGTCCTCTTCTTCCTCTTGTTTCTCTTCCTGCAGTTCTTTTCTTCCTCTGATTTCTCTTCCTGCAGTCCTACTCTTCCTCTCATTTCTTTTCCTGCAGTCCTCTTCTTCCTCTGATTTCTCTTCCTGCAGCCCTCCCCTTCCTCTGATTTCTTTTCCTGCAGTCCTCTTCTTCCTCTGATTTGTCTCCCTGAAGTCCTCTTCTTCCTCTTATTTCTCTCCCTGCAGTCCTCTTCTTCCTCTTGTTTCTCTTCCTGCAGTTCTCCTCTTCCTCTGATTTCTTTTCCTGCAGTCCTCTTCTTCCTCTTATTTCTCTCCCTGCAGCCCTTTTCTTCCTCTGATTTCTCTTCCTGCAGTCCTCTTTTTCCTTTTGTTTCTCTTCCTGCAGTCCTCCTCTTCCCCTGATTTCTTTTCCTGCAGTCCTCCTCTTCCTCTGATTTCTCTTCCTGCAGTCCTCTTTTTCCTTTTGTTTCTCTTCCTGCAGTCCTCCTCTTCCTCTGATTTCTTTTCCTGTAGTCCTCCTCTTCCTCTGATTTCTCTTCCTGCAGTCCCCCTCTTCCTCTGATTTCTCTTCCTGCAGTCCCCCTCTTCCTCTGATTTCTTTTCATGCAGCCCTCTTCTTCCTCTTGTTTCTCTTCCTGCAGTCCTCTTCTTCCTCTGATTTCTTTTCCTGCAGTCTTCTTCTTCCTCTGATTTCTCTTCCTGCAGTCCTCCTCTTCCTCTGATTTCACTTCCTGCAGTTCTCTTCTTCCTCTTATCTCTCTCCCTGCAGTCCTCTTCTTCCTCTTATTTCTCTTCCTGCAGTCCTCTTCTTCCTCTTGTTTCTCTTCCTGCAGTATTTTTCTTCCTCTGATTTCTCTTCCTGCAGTCCTCCTCTTCCTCTAATTTCTTTTCCTGCAGTCCTCTTCTTCCTCTGATTTCTCTTCCTGCAGCCCTTCTCTTCCTCTGATTTCTTTTCCTGCAGTCCTCTTCTTCCTCTGATTTGTCTCCCTGAAGTCCTCTTCTTCCTCTTCTTTCTCTCCCTGCAGTCCTCTTCTTCCTCTTGTTTCTCTTCCTGCAGTTCTCTTCCTCTGATTTCTTTTCCTGCAGTCCTCTTCTTCCTCTTATTTCTCTCCCTGCAGCCCTCTTCTTCCTCTAATTTCTCTTCCTGCAGTCCTCTTTTTCCTTTTGTTTCTCTTCCTGCAGTCCTCCTCTTCCTCTGATTTCTTTTCCTGCAGTCCTCCTCTTCCTCTGATTTCTTTTCCTGCAGTCCTCTTCTTCCTCTGATATCTCTTCCTGCAGTCCTCTTCTTCCTCTTGTTTCTCTTCCTGCAGTCCTCTTCTTCCTCTGATTTCTCTTCCTGCAGTCCCCCTCTTCCTCTGATTTCTGTTACTGCAGTCCTCCTCTTCCTCTGATTTATTTTCCTGCAGTCCTCCTCTTCCTCTGATTTATTTTCCTGCAGTCCTCTTTTTCTCTTATTTCTTTTCCTGCAGTCCTCTTCTTCATCTGATTTCTCTTCCTGCAGTCCTCTTCTTCCCCTGATTTCTCTTCCTGCAGTCCCCCTCTTCCTCTGATTTCTCTTCCTGCAGTCCCCCTCTTCCTCTGATTTCTTTTCATGCAGCCCTCTTCTTCCTCTTGTTTCTCTTCCTGCAGTCTTCTTCTTCCTCTGATTTCTCTTCCTGCAGTCCTCCTCTTCCTCTGATTTCACTTCCTGCAGTCCTCTTCTTCCTCTTATTTCTCTCCCTGCAGTCCTCTTCTTCCTCTTATTTCTCTTCCTGCAGTCCTCTTCTTCCTCTTATTTCTCTTCCTGCAGTCTTCTTCTTTCTCTTGTTTCTCTTCCTGCAGTCCTTTTCTTCCTCTGATTTCTCTTCCTGCAGTCCTCCTCTTCCTCTCATTTCTTTTCCTGCAGTCCTCTTCTTCCTCTGATTTCTCTTCCTGCAGCCCTCCTCTTCCTCTGATTTCTTTTCCTGCAGTCCTCTTCTTCCTCTGATTTGTCTCCCTGAAGTCCTCTTCTTCCTCTTATTTCTCTCCCTGCAGTCCTCTTATTCCTCTTGTTTCTCTTCCTGCAGTTCTCCTCTTCCTCTGATTTCTTTTCCTGCAGTCCTCCTCTTCCTCTGATTTCTTTTCCTGCAGTCCTCTTCTTTCTCTTATTTCTTTTCCTGCAGTCCTCTTCTTCCTCTTGTTTCTCTTCCTGCAGTCCTCTTATTCCTCTGATTTCTCTTCCTGCAGTCCCCCTCTTCCTCTGATTTCTTTTCATGCAGTCATCTTCTTCCTCTTATTTCTCTCCCTGCAGTCCTCTTTTTCCTCTTGTTTCTCTTCCTGCAGTCCTCTTCTTCCTCTGATTTCTCTTCCTGCAGTCCTCTTCTTCCTCTGATTTCTCTTCCTGCAGTCCTCCTCTTCCTCTGATTTCTCTTCCTGCAGTCCTCTTTTTCCTCTTATTTCTCTCCCTGCAGTCCTCTTCTTCCTCTTGTTTCTCTTCCTGCAGTCCTCTTTTTCCTCTGATTTCTCTTCCTGCAGTCCTCTTTTTCCTCTGATTTCTCTTCCTGCAGTCCCCCTCTTCCTCTGATTTCTTTTCATGCAGTCCTCTTCTTCCTCTTATTTCTCTTCCTGCAGTCCTCTTCTTCCTCTTGTTTCTCTTCCTGCAGTCCTCTTCTTCCTCTGATTTCTCTTCCTGCAGTCCCCCTCTTCCTCTGTTTTCTCTTCCTGCAGTCCTCTTCTTCCTCTGATTTCTCTTCCTGCAGTCCTCCTCTTCCTCTGATTTCTTTTCCTGCAGTCCTCTTCTTCCTCTGATTTCTCTTCCTGCAGTCCTCTTCTTCATCTGATTTCTCTTCCTGCAGTCCTCTTCTTTCTCTTATTTCTTTTCCTGCAGTCCTCTTCTTCCTCTGATTTCTCTTCCTGCAGTCATCTTCTTCCTCTTGTTTCTCTTCCTGCAGTCCTCTTCTTCCTCTGATTTCTCTTCCTGCAGTCCCCCTCTTCCTCTTGTTTCTCTTCCTGCAGTCCTCTTCTTCCTCTGATTTCTCTTCCTGCCGTCCCCCTCTTCCTCTGATTTCTTTCCCTGCAGTCCTCTTCTTCCTCTGATTTCTCTTCCTTCAGTCCTCTTTTTCCCTCTTATTTCTCTCCCGGCAGTCCTCTTCTTCCTCTGATTTCTTTTCCTGCAGTCCTCTTCTTCCTCTTGTTTCTCTTCCTGCAGTCCTCTTCTTCCTCTGATTTCTCTTCCTGCAGTCCCCCTCTTCCTCTGTTTTCTCTTCCTGCAGTCCTCTTCTTCCTCTGATTTCTCTTCCTGCCGTCCCCCTCTTCCTCTGATTTCTTTCCCTGCAGTCCTCTTCTTCCTCTGTTTTCTCTTCCTGCAGTCCTCTTCATCCTCTGATTTCTCTTCCTGCCGTCCTCTTCTTCCTCTGATTTCTTTTCCTGCAGTCCTCTTCTTCCTCTTGTTTCTCTTCCTGCAGTCCTCTTCTTCCTCTTGTTTCTCTCCCTGCAGTCCTCTTCTTCCTCTTGTTTCTCTTCCTGCAGCCCTCTTCTTCCTCTTATTTCTCTTCCTGCAGTCCTCTTTTTCCTATAATTTCTCTCCCTGCAGTCCTCTTCTTCCTCTTGTTTCTCTTCCTGCAGTCTTCTTCTTCCTCTTGTTTCTCTTCCTGCAGTCCTCTTCTTCATCTGATATCTCTTCCTGCAGTCCTCTTCTTCCTCTGATTTCTCTTCCCGCTGTCCTCTTCTTCCTCTGATTTCTCTCCCTGCAGTCCTCTTCTTCCTCTGATTTCTTTTCCTCCTGTCCTCTTCTTCCTCTGATTTCTCTTCCTGCAGTCCTCTTCTTCCTCTGATTTCATTTCCTGCAGTCCTCCTCTTCCTCTGATTTTGTTTCCTGCAGTCCTCTTCTTCCTCTGATTTCGTTTCCTGCAGTCCTCTTCTTCCTCTGATTTCTCTTCCTGCAGTCCTCTTCTTCCTCTGATTTCTCTTCCTGCAGTCCTCTTCTTCCTCTGATTTCGTTTCCTGCAGTCCTCCTCTTCCTCTGATTTTTTCCTGCAGTCCTCTTCTTCCTCTGATTTCGTTTCCTGCAGTCCTCTTCTTCCTCTGATTTCTCTTCCTGCAGTCCTCTTCTTCCTCTGATTTCTCTTCCTGCAGTCCTCCTCTTCCTCTGATTTCTTTTCCTGCAGTCTTCAACTAGCTTAATTGTTCACAATAATAGTAATTTTGATCAAGGATGACAAAACTTTTACATGCCACTCCCTCTATCTGTCCATTTTTCAACATCTTTCTTTTATCACTTTGATATTTCACATTTAGTACTAATGCCACCACAACCTCCTAGAAGTCCAATGTTACAGAAGACACGGATTTCATAAATATGAGAAGTATCACTAGGTACTGTAAGTGTCTTCTCCCATTTCTGGCGCCGCTGTCAAAGTTAAACCGTTGTAGAAACATTTTGTTAAACAATGAGGTATCAGAAGTCAAAGCCTAGCCAAGCAGATGTGGAGAGGATGGATTCAATTTCAGGTTAGAAGGACACTCAAGCATCAGTCCTCCTCTTCCTCTGATTTCTCTTCCCAAAGTCCTCTTCTTCCTCTTGTGTCTCTTCCTGCAGTCCTCCTCTTCCTCTGATTTCTCTTCCCAAAGTCCTCTTCTTCCTCTTGTTTCTCTTCCTGCAGTCCTCTTCTTCCTCTGATTTCTCTTCCTTCAGTCCTCTTTTTCCCTCTTATTTCTCTCCCGGCAGTCCTCTTCTTCCTCTGATTTCTTTTCCTGCAGTCCTCTTCTTCCTCTTGTTTCTCTTCCTGCAGTCCTCGTCTTCCTCTGATTTCTCTTCCTGCAGTCCCCCTCTTCCTCTGTTTTCTCTTCCTGCAGTCCTCTTCTTCCACTGATTTCTCTTCCTGCCGTCCCCCTCTTCCTCTGATTTCTTTCCCTGCAGTCCTCTTCTTCCTTTGTTTTCTATTCCTGCAGTCCTCTTCTTCCTCTGATTTCTCTTCCTGCCGTCCTCTTCTTCCTCTGATTTTTTTTCCTGCAATCCTCTTCTTCCTCTTGTTTCTCTTCCTGCAGTCCTCTTCTTCCTCTTGTTTCTCTCCCTGCAGTCCTCTTCTTCCTCTTGTTTCTCTTCCTGCAGCCCTCTTCTTCCTCTGATTTCTCTTCCCAAAGTCCTCTTCTTCCTCTTATTTCTCTCCCTGCAGTCCTCTTCTTCCTCTTGTTTCTCTTCCTGCAGTCTTCTTCTTCCTCTAGTTTCTCTTCCTGCAGTCCCCTTCTTCATCTGATATCTCTTCCTGCAGTCCTCTTCTTCCTCTGTTTTCTCTTCCCGCAGTCCTCTTCTTCCTCTTATTTCTCTCCCTGCAGTCCTCTTCTTCCTCTGATTTCTTTTCCTCCTGTCCTCTTCTTCCTCTGATTTCTCTTCCTGCAGTCCTCTTCTTCCTCTGATTTCTCTTCCTGCAGTCCTCTTCTTCCTCTGATTTCGTTTCCTGCAGTCCTCCTCTTCCTCTGATTTTGTTTCCTGCAGTCCTCTTCTGCCTCTGATTTCGTTTCCTGCAGTCCTCTTCTTCCTCTTATTTCTCTCCCTGCAGTCCTCTTCTTCCTCTGACTTCTTTTCCTCCTGTCCTCTTCTTCCTCTGATTTCTCTTCCTGCAGCCCTCCTCTTCCTCTGATTTCTTTTCCTGCAGTCCTCTTCTTCCTCTGATTTGTCTCCCTGAAGTCCTCTTCTTCCTCTTATTTCTCTCCCTGCAGTCCTCTTCTTCCTCTTGTTTCTCTTCCTGCAGTTCTCCTCTTCCTCTAATTTCTTTTCCTGCAGTCCTCTTCTTCCTCTTATTTCTCTCCCTGCAGCCCTCTTCTTCCTCTGATTTCTCTTCCTGCAGTCCTCTTTTTCCTTTTGTTTCTCTTCCTGCAGTCCTTCTCTTCCTCTGATTTTTTTTCCTGCAGTCCTCCTCTTCCTCTGATTTCTATTCCTGCAGTCCTCTTCTTCCTCTGATTTCTCTTCCTGCAGTCCTGTTCTTCCTCTTGTTTCTCTTCCTGCAGTCCTCTTCTTCCTCTGATTTCTCTTCCTGCATTCCCCCTCTTCCTCTGATTTCTGTTACTGCAGTCCTCCTCTTCCTCTGATTTATTTTCCTGCAGTCCTCCTCTTCCTCTGATTTATTTTCCTGCAGTCCTCTTCTTTCTCTTATTTCTTTTCCTGCAGTCCTCTTCTTCATCTGATTTCTCTTCCTGCAGTCCTATTTTTCCTCTTGTTTCTCTTCCTGCAGTCCTCTTCTTCCTCTGATTTCTCTTCCTGCAGTCCCCCTCTTCCTCTGATTTCTCTTCCTGCAGTCCCCGTCTTCCTCTGATTTCTTTTCATGCAGCCCTCTTCTTCCTCGTGTTTCTCTTCCTGCAGTCCTCTTCTTCCTCTGATTTCTTTTCCTGCAGTCTTCTTCTTCCTCTGATTTCTCTTCCTGTAGCCCTCCTCTTCCTCTGATTTCACTTCCTGCAGTCCTCTTCTTCCTCTTATTTCTCTCCCTGCAGTCCTCTTCTTCCTCTTATTTCTCTTCCTGCAGTCCTTTTCTTCCTCTTGTTTCTCTTCCTGCAGTCCTCTTCTTCCTCTGATTTCTCTTCCTGCAGTCCTCCTCTTCCTCTGATTTTTTCCTGCAGTCCTCTTCTTCCTCTGATTTTGTTTCCTGCAGTCCTCTTCTTCCTCTGATTTCTCTTCCTGCAGTCCTCTTCTTCCTCTGATTTCTCTTCCTGCAGTCCTCCTCTTCCTCTGATTTCTTTTCCTGCAGTCTTCAACTAGCTTAATTGTTCACAATAATAGTAATTTTGATCAAGGATGACAAAACTTTTACATGCCACTCCCTCTATCTGTCCATTTTTCAACATCTTTCTTTTATCACTTTGATATTTCACATTTAGTACTAATGCCACCACAACCTCCTAGAAGTCCAATGTTACAGAAGACACGGATTTCATAAATATGAGAAGTATCACTAGGTACTGTAAGTGTCTTCTCCCATTTCTGGCGCCGCTGTCAAAGTTAAACCGTTGTAGAAACATTTTGTTAAACAATAAGGTATCAGAAGTCAAAGCCTAGCCAAGCAGATGTGGAGAGGATGGATTCAATTTCAGGTTAGAAGGACACTCAAGCATCAGTCCTCCTCTTCCTCTGATTTCTCTTCCCAAAGTCCTCTTCTTCCTCTTGTGTCTCTTCCTGCAGTCCTCCTCTTCCTCTGATTTCTCTTCCCAAAGTCCTCTTCTTCCTCTTGTTTCTCTTCCTGCAGTCCTCTTCTTCCTCTGATTTCTCTTCCTTCAGTCCTCTTTTTCCCTCTTATTTCTCTCCCGGCAGTCCTCTTCTTCCTCTGATTTCTTTTCCTGCAGTCCTCTTCTTCCTCTTGTTTCTCTTCCTGCAGTCCTCGTCTTCCTCTGATTTCTCTTCCTGCAGTCCCCCTCTTCCTCTGTTTTCTCTTCCTGCAGTCCTCTTCTTCCACTGATTTCTCTTCCTGCCGTCCCCCTCTTCCTCTGATTTCTTTCCCTGCAGTCCTCTTCTTCCTTTGTTTTCTATTCCTGCAGTCCTCTTCTTCCTCTGATTTCTCTTCCTGCCGTCCTCTTCTTCCTCTGATTTTTTTTCCTGCAATCCTCTTCTTCCTCTTGTTTCTCTTCCTGCAGTCCTCTTCTTCCTCTTGTTTCTCTCCCTACAGTCCTCTTCTTCCTCTTGTTTCTCTTCCTGCAGCCCTCTTCTTCCTCTGATTTCTCTTCCCAAAGTCCTCTTCTTCCTCTTATTTCTCTCCCTGCAGTCCTCTTCTTCCTCTTGTTTCTCTTCCTGCAGTCTTCTTCTTCCTCTAGTTTCTCTTCCTGCAGTCCCCTTCTTTATCTGATATCTCTTCCTGCAGTCCTCTTCTTCCTCTGTTTTCTCTTCCCGCAGTCCTCTTCTTCCTCTTATTTCTCTCCCTGCAGTCCTCTTCTTCCTCTGATTTCTTTTCCTCCTGTCCTCTTCTTCCTCTGATTTCTCTTCCTGCAGTCCTCTTCTTCCTCTGATTTCTCTTCCTGCAGTCCTCTTCTTCCTCTGATTTCGTTTCCTGCAGTCCTCCTCTTCCTCTGATTTTGTTTCCTGCAGTCCTCTTCTGCCTCTGATTTCGTTTCCTGCAGTCCTCTTCTTCCTCTTATTTCTCTCCCTGCAGTCCTCTTCTTCCTCTGATTTCTTTTCCTCCTGTCCTCTTCTTCCTCTGATTTCTCTTCCTGCAGCCCTCCTCTTCCTCTGATTTCTTTTCCTGCAGTCCTCTTCTTCCTCTGATTTGTCTCCCTGAAGTCCTCTTCTTCCTCTTATTTCTCTCCCTGCAGTCCTCTTCTTCCTCTTGTTTCTCTTCCTGCAGTTCTCCTCTTCCTCTAATTTCTTTTCCTGCAGTCCTCTTCTTCCTCTTATTTCTCTCCCTGCAGCCCTCTTCTTCCTCTGATTTCTCTTCCTGCAGTCTTCTTTTTCCTTTTGTTTCTCTTCCTGCAGTCCTCCTCTTCCTCTGATTTTTTTTCCTGCAGTCCTCCTCTTCCTCTGATTTCTATTCCTGCAGTCCTCTTCTTCCTCTGATTTCTCTTCCTGCAGTCCTGTTCTTCCTCTTGTTTCTCTTCCTGCAGTCCTCTTCTTCCTCTGATTTCTCTTCCTGCATTCCCCCTCTTCCTCTGATTTCTGTTACTGCAGTCCTCCTCTTCCTCTGATTTATTTTCCTGCAGTCCTCCTCTTCCTCTGATTTATTTTCCTGCAGTCCTCTTCTTTCTCTTATTTCTTTTCCTGCAGTCCTCTTCTTCATCTGATTTCTCTTCCTGCAGTCCTATTCTTCCTCTTGTTTCTCTTCCTGCAGTCCTCTTCTTCCTCTGATTTCTCTTCCTGCAGTCCCCCTCTTCCTCTGATTTCTCTTCCTGCAGTCCCCGTCTTCCTCTGATTTCTTTTCATGCAGCCCTCTTCTTCCTCGTGTTTCTCTTCCTGCAGTCCTCTTCTTCCTCTGATTTCTTTTCCTGCAGTCTTCTTCTTCCTCTGATTTCTCTTCCTGTAGCCCTCCTCTTCCTCTGATTTCACTTCCTGCAGTCCTCTTCTTCCTCTTATTTCTCTCCCTGCAGTCCTCTTCTTCCTCTTATTTCTCTTCCTGCAGTCCTTTTCTTCCTCTTGTTTCTCTTCCTGCAGTTCTCCTCTTCCTCTGATTTCTTTTCCTGCAGTCCTCTTCTTCCTCTTATTTCTCTCCCTGCAGCCCTCTTCTTCCTCTGATTTCTCTTCCTGCAGTCCTCTTTTTCCTTTTGTTTCTCATCCTGCAGTCCTCCTCTTCCTCTGATTTCTTTTCCTGCAGTCCTCCTCTTCCTCTGATTTCTTTTCCTGCAGTCCTCTTCTTTCTCTTATTTCTTTTACTGCAGTCCTCTTCTTCCTCTGATTTCTTTTCCTGCAGTCCTCTTCTTCCTCTTGTTTCTCTTCCTGCAGTCCTCTTCTTCCTCTGATATCTCTTCCTGCAGTCCCCCTCTTCCTCTGATTTCTCTTCCTGCAGTCCCCCTCTTCCTCTGATTTCTTTTCATGCAGTCCTCTTCTTCCTCTTGTTTCTCTTCCTGCAGTCCTCTTCTTCCTCTGATTTCTCTTCCTGCAGTCCCCCTCTTCCTCTGTTTTCTCTTCCTGCAGCCCTCTTCTTCCTCTTATTTCTCTTCCTGCAGTCCTCTTTTTCCTATAATTTCTCTCCCTGCAGTCCTCTTCTTCCTCTTGTTTCTCTTCCTGCAGTCTTCTTCTTCCTCTTGTTTCTCTTCCTGCAGTCCTCTTCTTCATCTGATATCTCTTCCTGCAGTCCTCTTCTTCCTCTGATTTCTCTTCCCGCTGTCCTCTTCTTCCTCTGATTTCTCTCCCTGCAGTCCTCTTCTTCCTCTGATTTCTTTTCCTCCTGTCCTCTTCTTCCTCTGATTTCTCTTCCTGCAGTCCTCTTCTTCCTCTGATTTCGTTTCCTGCAGTCCTCCTCTTCCTCTGATTTTGTTTCCTGCAGTCCTCTTCTTCCTCTGATTTCGTTTCCTGCAGTCCTTTTCTTCCTCTGATTTCTCTTCCTGCAGTCCTCTTCTTCCTCTGATTTCTCTTCCTGCAGTCCTCTTCTTCCTCTGATTTCGTTTCCTGCAGTCCTCCTCTTCCTCTGATTTTTTCCTGCAGTCCTCTTCTTCCTCTGATTTCGTTTCCTGCAGTCCTCTTCTTCCTCTGATTTCTCTTCCTGCAGTCCTCTTCTTCCTCTGATTTCTCTTCCTGCAGTCCTCCTCTTCCTCTGATTTCTTTTCCTGCAGTCTTCAACTAGCTTAATTGTTCACAATAATAGTAATTTTGATCAAGGATGACAAAACTTTTACATGCCACCCTATCTATCTGTCCATTTTTCAACATCTTTCTTTTATCACTTTGATATTTCACATTTAGTACTAATGCCACCACAACCTCCTACAAGTCCAATGTTACAGAAGACACGGATTTCATAAATATGAGAAGTATCACTAGGTACTGTAAGTGTCTTCTCCCATTTCTGGCGCCGCTGTCAAAGTTAAACCATTGTAGAAACATTTTGTTAAACAATGAGGTATCAGAAGTCAAAGCCTAGCCAAGCAGATGTGGAGAGGATGGATTCAATTTCAGGTTAGAAGGACACTCAAGCATCAGTCCTCCTCTTCCTCTGATTTCTCTTCCCAAAGTCCTCTTCTTCCTCTTGTGTCTCTTCCTGCAGTCCTCCTCTTCCTCTGATTTCTCTTCCCAAAGTCCTCTTCTTCCTCTTGTTTCTCTTCCTGCAGTCCTCTTCTTCCTCTGATTTCTCTTCCTTCCGTCCTCTTTTTCCCTCTTATTTCTCTCCCGGCAGTCCTCTTCTTCCTCTGATTTCTTTTCCTGCAGTCCTCTTCTTCCTCTTGTTTCTCTTCCTGCAGTCCTCGTCTTCCTCTGATTTCTCTTCCTGCAGTCCCCCTCTTCCTCTGTTTTCTCTTCCTGCAGTCCTCTTCTTCCTCTGATTTCTCTTCCTGCCGTCCCCCTCTTCCTCTGATTTCTTTCCCTGCAGTCCTCTTCTTCCTTTGTTTTCTATTCCTGCAGTCCTCTTCTTCCTCTGATTTCTCTTCCTGCCGTCCTCTTCTTCCTCTGATTTTTTTTCCTGCAATCCTCTTCTTCCTCTTGTTTCTCTTCCTGCAGTCCTCTTCTTCCTCTTGTTTCTCTCCCTGCAGTCCTCTTCTTCCTCTTGTTTCTCTTCCTGCAGCCCTCTTCTTCCTCTGATTTCTCTTCCCAAAGTCCTCTTCTTCCTCTTATTTCTCTCCCTGCAGTCCTCTTCTTCCTCTTGTTTCTCTTCCTGCAGTCTTCTTCTTCCTCTAGTTTCTCTTCCTGCAGTCCCCTTCTTCATCTGATATCTCTTCCTGCAGCCTCTTCTTCCTCTGTTTTCTCTTCCCGCAGTCCTCTTCTTCCTCTTATTTCTCTCCCTGCAGTCCTCTTCTTCCTCTGATTTCTTTTCCTCCTGTCCTCTTCTTCCTCTGATTTCTCTTCCTGCAGTCCTCTTCTTCCTCTGATTTCGTTTCCTGCAGTCCTCCTCTTCCTCTGATTTTGTTTCCTGCAGTCCTCTTCTGCCTCTGATTTAGTTTCCTGCAGTCCTCTTCTTCCTCTTATTTCTCTCCCTGCAGTCCTCTTCTTCCTCTGATTTCTTTTCCTCCTGTCCTCTTCTTCCTCTGATTTCTCTTCCTGCAGCCCTCCTCTTCCTCTGATTTCTTTTCCTGCAGTCCTCTTCTTCCTCTGATTTGTCTCCCTGAAGTCCTCTTCTTCCTCTTATTTCTCTCCCTGCAGTCCTCTTCTTCCTCTTGTTTCTCTTCCTGCAGTTCTCCTCTTCCTCTGATTTCTTTTCCTGCAGTCCTCTTCTTCCTCTTATTTCTCTCCCTGCAGCCCTCTTCTTCCTCTGATTTCTCTTCCTGCAGTCCTCTTTTTCCTTTTGTTTCTCTTCCTGCAGTCCTCCTCTTCCTCTGATTTCTTTTCCTGCAGTCCTCCTCTTCCTCTGATTTCTATTCCTGCAGTCCTCTTCTTCCTCTGATTTCTCTTCCTGCAGTCCTGTTCTTCCTCTTGTTTCTCTTCCTGCAGTCCTCTTCTTCCTCTGATTTCTCTTCCTGCATTCCCCCTCTTCCTCTGATTTCTGTTACTGCAGTCCTCCTCTTCCTCTGATTTATTTTCCTGCAGTCCTCCTCTTCCTCTGATTTATTTTCCTGCAGTCCTCTTCTTTCTCTTATTTCTTTTCCTGCAGTCCTCTTCTTCATCTGATTTCTCTTCCTGCAGTCCTATTCTTCCTCTTGTTTCTCTTCCTGCAGTCCTCTTCTTCCTCTGATTTCTCTTCCTGCAGTCCCTCTCTTCCTCTGATTTCTCTTCCTGCAGTCCCCGTCTTCCTCTGATTTCTTTTCATGCAGCCCTCTTCTTCCTCGTGTTTCTCTTCCTGCAGTCCTATTCTTCCTCTGATTTCTTTTCCTGCAGTCTTCTTCTTCCTCTGATTTCTCTTCCTGTAGCCCTCCTCTTCCTCTGATTTCACTTCCTGCAGTCCTCTTCTTCCTCTTATTTCTCTCCCTGCAGTCCTCTTCTTCCTCTTATTTCTCTTCCTGCAGTCCTCTTCTTCCTCTTGTTTCTCTTCCTGCAGTTCTCCTCTTCCTCTGATTTCTTTTCCTGCAGTCCTCTTCTTCCTCTTATTTCTCTCCCTGCAGCCCTCTTCTTCCTCTGATTTCTCTTCCTGCAGTCCTCTTTTTCCTTTTGTTTCTCTTCCTGCAGTCCTCCTCTTCCTCTGATTTCTTTTCCTGCAGTCCTCCTCTTCCTCTGATTTCTTTTCCTGCAGTCCTCTTCTTTCTCTTATTTCTTTTACTGCAGTCCTCTTCTTCCTCTGATTTCTTTTCCTGCAGTCCTCTTCTTCCTCTTGTTTCTCTTCCTGCAGTCCTCTTCTTCCTCTGATATCTCTTCCTGCAGTCCCCCTCTTCCTCTGATTTCTCTTCCTGCAGTCCCCCTCTTCCTCTGATTTCTTTTCATGCAGTCCTCTTCTTCCTCTTGTTTCTCTTCCTGCAGTCCTCTTCTTCCTCTGATTTCTCTTCCTGCAGTCCCCCTCTTCCTCTGTTTTCTCTTCCTGCAGTCCTCTTCTTCCTCTGATTTCTCTTCCTGCAGTCCTCCTCTTCCTCTGATTTCTTTTCCTGCAGTCCTCTTCTTCCTCTTGTTTCTCTTCCTGCAGTCCTCTTCTTCATCTGATTTCTCTTCCTGCAGTCCTCTTCTTTTTCTTATTTCTTTTCCTGCCGTCCTCTTCTTCCTCTGATTTCTCTTCCTGCAGTCCTCTTCTTCCTCTCATTTTTCTTGCTGCAGTCCCCCTCTTCCTCTTGTTTCTCTTCCTGCAGTCCTCTCCTTCCTCTGATTTCTCTTCCTGCCGTCCCCCTCTTCCTCTGATTTCTTTCCCTGCAGTCCTCTTCTTCCTCTGATTTCTCTTCCTTCAGTCCTATTTTTTCCCTCTTATTTCTCTCCCGGCAGTCCTCTTCTTCCTCTGATTTCTTTTCCTGCAGTCCTCTTCTTCCTCTTGTTTCTCTTCCTGCAGTCCTCTTCTTCCTCTGATTTCTCTTCCTGCAGTCCCCCTCTTCCTCTGTTTTCTCTTCCTGCAGTCCTCTTCTTCCTCTGATTTCTCTTCCTGCCGTCCCCCTCTTCCTCTGATTTCTTTCCCTGCAGTCCTCTTCTTCCTCTTTTTTCTCTTCCTGCAGTCCTCTTCTTCCTCTGATTTCTCTTCCTGCCGTCTTCTTCTTTTTCTGATTTCTTTTCCTGCAGTCCTCTTCTTCCTCTTGTTTCTCTTCCTGCAGTCCTCTTCTTCCTCTTGTTTCTCTACCTGCAGTCCTCTTCTTCCTCTTGTTTCTCTTCCTGCAGCCCTCTTCTTCCTCTTATTTCTCTTCCTGCAGTCCTCTTCTTCCTCTTATTTCTCTCCCTGCAGTCCTCTTCTTCCTCTTGTTTCTCTTCCTGCAGTCCTCTTCTTCCTCTTGTTTCTCTTCATGCAGTCCTCTTCCTCCTCTGATTTCTCTTCCTGCCGTCCCCCTCTTCCTCTGATTTCTTTCCCTGCAGTCCTCTTCTTCCTCTTTTTTCTCTTCCTGCAGTCCTCTTCTTCCTCTGATTTCTCTTCCTGCCGTCTTCTTCTTTTTCTGATTTCTTTTCCTGCAGTCCTCTTCTTCCTCTTGTTTCTCTTCCTGCAGTCCTCTTCTTCCTCTTGTTTCTCTACCTGCAGTCCTCTTCTTCCTCTTGTTTCTCTTCCTGCAGCCCTCTTCTTCCTCTTATTTCTCTTCCTGCAGTCCTCTTCTTCCTCTTATTTCTCTCCCTGCAGTCCTCTTCTTCCTCTTGTTTCTCTTCCTGCAGTCCTCTTCTTCCTCTTGTTTCTCTTCATGCAGTCCTCTTCCTCCTCTGATTTCTCTTCCTGCAGTCCTCTTCTTCCTCTTGTGTCTCTTCCTGCAGTCCTCCTCTTCCTCTAATTTGTCTTCCCAAAGTCCTCTTCTTCCTCTTGTGTCTCTTCCTGCAGTCCTCCTCTTCCTCTGATTTCTCTTCCCAAAGTCCTCTTCTTCCTCTTATTTCTCTCCCTGCAGTCCTCTTCTTCCTCTTGTTTCTCTTCCTGCAGTCTTCTTCTTCCTCTTGTTTCTCTTCCTGCAGTCCTCTTCTTCATCTGATATCTCTTCCTGCAGTCCTCTTCTTCCTCTGATTTCTCTTCCCGCAGTCCTCTTCTTCCTCTTATTTCTCTCCCTGCAGTCCTCTTCTTCCTCTGATTTCTTTTCCTCCTGTCCTCTTCTTCCTCTGATTTCTCTTCCTGCAGTCCTCTTCTTCCTCTGATTTCGTTTCCTGCAGTCCTCCTCTTCCTCTGATTTTGTTTCCTGCAGTCCTCTTCTTCCTCTGATTTCGTTTCCTGCAGTCCTCTTCTTCCTCTGATTTCTCTTCCTGCAGTCCTCTTCTTCCTCTGATTTCTCTTCCTGCAGTCCTCCTCTTCCTCTGATCTCTTTTCCTGCAGTCTTCAACTAGCTTAATTGTTCACAATAATAGTAATTTTGATCAAGGATGACAAAACTTTTACATGCCACTCCCTCTATCTGTCCATTTTTCTACATCTTTCTTTTATCACTTTGATATTTCACATTTAGTACTAATGCCACCACAACCTCCTACAAGTCCAATGTTACAGAAGACACTGATTTCATAAATATGAGAAGTATCACTAGGTACTGTAAGTGTCTTCTCCCATTTCTGGCGCCGCTGTCAAAGTTAAACCGTTGTAGAAACATTTTGTTAAACAATGAGGTATCAGAAGTCAAAGCCTAGCCAAGCAGATGTGGAGAGGATGGATTCAATTTCAGGTTAGAAGGACACTCAAGCATCAGTCCTCCTCTTCCTCTGATTTCTCTTCCCAAAGTCCTCTTCTTCCTCTTGTGTCTCTTCCTGCAGTCCTCCTCTTCCTCTGATTTCTCTTCCCAAAGTCCTCTTCTTCCTCTTGTTTCTCTTCCTGCAGTCCTCTTCTTCCTCTTGTTTCTCTTCCTGCAGTCCTCTTCTTCCTCTGATTTCTCTTCCTGCAGTCCCCCTCTTCCTCTTGTTTCTCTTCCTGCAGTGCTCTTCTTCCTCTGATTTCTCTTCCTTCAATCCTCTTTTTCCCTCTTATTTCTCTCCCGGCAGTCCTCTTCTTCCTCTGATTTCTTTTCCTGCAGTCCTCTTCTTCCTCTTGTTTCTCTTCCTGCAGTCCTCTTCTTCCTCTGATTTCTCTTCCTGCAGTCCCCCTCTTCCTCTGTTTTCTCTTCCTGCAGTCCTCTTCTTCCTCTGATTTCTCTTCCTGCCGTCCTCTTCTTCCTCTGATTTCTTTTCCTGCAGTCCTCTTCTTCCTCTTTTTTCTCTTCCTGCAGTCCTCTTCTTCCTCTTGTTTCTCTCCCTGCAGTCCTCTTCTTCCTCTTGTTTCTCTTCCTGCAGCCCTCTTCTTCCTCTTATTTCTCTTCCTGCAGTACTCTTCTTCCTCTTATTTCTCTCCCTGCAGTCCTCTTCTTCCTCTTGTTTCTCTTCCTGCAGTCCTCTTCTTCCTCTTGTTTCTCTTCCTGCAGTCCTTTTCTTCCTCGGATTTCTCTCCCTGCAGTCCTCTTCTTCCTCTTGTTTCTCTTCCTGCAGTCCTCTTCCTCCTCTGATTTCTCTTCCTGCAGTCCTCTTCATCCTCTTGTGTCTCCTCCTGCAGTCCTCCTCTTCCTCTGATTTCTCTTCCCAAAGTCCTCTTCTTCCTCTCCCTGCAGTCCTCTTCTTCCTCTTGTTTCTCTTCCTGCAGTCTTCTTCTTCCTCTTGTTTCTCTTCCTGCAGTCCCCTTCTTCATCTGATATCTCTTCCTGCAGTCCTCTTCTTCCTCTGTTTTCTCTTCCTGCAGTCCTCTTCTTCCTCTGATTTATTTTCCTCCTGTCCTCTTCTTCCTCTGATTTCTCTTCCTGCAGTCCTCTTCTTCCTCTGATTTCGTTTCCTGCAGTCCTCCTTTTCCTCTGATTTTGTTTCCTGCAGTCCTCTTCTTCCTCTGATTTCGTTTCCTGCAGTCCTCTTCTTACTCTGATTTCTCTTCCTGCAGTCCTCTTCTTCCCTCTTATTTCTCTCCCGGCAGTCCTCTTCTTCCTCTGATTTCTTTTCCTGCAGTCCTCTTCTTCCTCTTGTTTCTCTTCCTGCAGTCCTCTTCTTCCTCTGATTTCTCTTCCTGCAGTCCCCCTCTTTCTCTGTTTTCTCTTCCTGCAGTCCTCTTCTTCCTCTGATTTCTCTTCCTGCCGTCCCCCTCTTCCTCTGATTTCTTTCCCTGCAGTCCTCTTCTTCCTCTTGTTTCTCTTCCTGCAGTCCTCTTCTTCCTCTGATTTCTCTTCCTGCAGTCCCCCTCTTCCTCTGTTTTCTCTTCCTGCAGTCGTCTTCTTCCTCTGATTTCTCTTCCTGCCATCCCCCTCTTCCTCTGATTTCTTTCCCTGCAGTCCTCTTCTTCCTCTGTTTTCTCTTCCTGCAGTCCTCTTCTTCCTCTGATTTCTCTTCCTGCCGTCCTCCTCTTCCTCTGATTTCTTTTCCTGCAGTCCTCTTCTTCCTCTTGTTTCTCTTCCTGCAGTCCTCTTCTTCCTCTTGTTTCTCTCCCTGCAGTCCTCTTCTTCCTCTTGTTTCTCTTCCTGCAGCCCTCTTCTTCCTCTTATTTCTCTTCCTGCAGTCCTCTTCTTCCTATTATTTCTCTCCCTGCAGTCCTCTTCTTCCTCTTGTTTCTCTTCTTGCAGTCCTCTTCTTCCTCTTGTTTCTCTTCCCAAAGTCCTTTTCTTCCTCGGATTTCTCTCCCTGCAGTCCTCTTCTTCCTCTTGTTTCTCTTCCTGCAGTCCTCTTCCTCCTCTGATTTCTCTTCCTGCAGTCCTCTTCTTCCTCTTGTGTCTCTTCCTGCAGTCCTCCTCTTCCTCTGATTTCTCTTCCCAAAGTCCTCTTCTTCCTCTTGTATCTCTTCCTGCAGTCCTCCTCTTCCTCTGATTTCTCTTCCCAAAGTCCTCTTCTTCCTCTTATTTCTCTCCCTGCAGTCTTCTTCTTCCTCTTGTTTCTCTTCCTGCAGTCTTTTTCTTCCTCTTGTTTCTCTTCCTGCAGTCCTCTTCTTCATCTGATATCTCTTCCTGCAGTCCACTTCTTCCTCTTATTTCTCTTCCCGCAGTCCTCTTCTTCCTCTGATTTCTCTTCCTGCAGTCCTCTTCTTCCTCTGATTTAGTTTCCTGCAGTCCTCCTCTTCCTCTGATTTTGTTTCCTGCAGTCCTCTTCTTCCTCTGATTTCGTTTCCTGCAGTCCTCTTCTTCCTCTGATTTCTCTTCCTGCAGTCCTCTTCTTCCTCTGATTTCTCTTCCTGCAGTCCTCCTCTTTCTCTGATTTCTTTTCCTGCAGTCTTCAACTAGCTTAATTGTTCACAATAATAGTAATTTTGATCAAGGATGACAAAACTTTTACATGCCACCCTATCTATCTGTCCATTTTTCAACATCTTTCTTTTATCACTTTGATATTTCACATTTAGTACTAATGCCACCACAACCTCCTACAAGTCCAATGTTACAGAAGACATGGATATCATAAATATGAGAAGTATCACTAGGTACTGTAAGTGTCTTCTCCCATTTCTGGCGCCGCTGTCAAAGTTAAACCGTTGTAGAAACATTTTGTTAAACAATGAGGTATCAGAAGTCAAAGCCTAGCCAAGCAGATGTGGAGAGGATGGATTCAATTTCAGGTTAGAAGGACACTCAAGCATCAGTCCTCCTCTTCCTCTGATTTCTCTTCCCAAAGTCCTCTTCTTCCTCTTGTGTCTCTTCCTGCAGTCCTCCTCTTCCTATGATTTCTCTTCCCAAAGTCCTCTTCTTCCTCTTGTTTCTCTTCCTGCAGTCCTCTTCTTCCTCTGATTTCTCTTCCTGCAGTCCCCCTCTTCCTCTTGTTTCTCTTCCTGCAGTCCTCTTCTTCCTCTGATTTCTCTTCCTTCAGTCCTCTTTTTCCCTCTTATTTCTCTCCCGTCAGTCCTCTTCTTCCTCTGATTTCTTTTCCTGCAGTCCCCCTCTTCCTCTGTTTTCTCTTCCTGCAGTCCTCTTCTTCCTCTGATTTCTCTTCCTGCCGTACCCCTCTTCCTCTGATTTCTTTCCCTGCAGTCCTCTTCTTCCTTTGTTTTCTCTTCCTGCAGTCCTCTTCCTCCTCTGATTTCTTTTCCTGCAGTCCTCTTCTTCCTCTGATTTCTCTTCCTGCCGTCCTCTTCTTCCTCTGATTTCTTTTCCTGCAGTCCTTTTCTTCCTCTTGTTTCTCTTCCTGCAGTCCTCTTCTTCCTCTTGTTTCTCTCCCTGCAGTCCTCTTCTTCCTCTTGTTTCTCTTCCTGCAGCCCTCTTCTTCCTCTTGTTTCTCTTCCTGCAGCCCTCTTCTTCCTATTATTTCTCTTCCTGCAGTCCTCTTCTTCCTATTATTTCTCTCCCTGCAGTCCTCTTCTTCCTCTTGTTTCTCTTCCTGCAGCCCTCTTCTATCTCTTGTTTCTCTTCCTGCAGTCCTTTTCTTCCTCTTGTGTCTCTTCCTGCAGTCCTCCTCTTCCTCTGATTTCTCTTCCCAAAGTCCTCTTCTTCCTCTTGTGTCTCTTCCTGCAGTCCTCCTCTTCCTCTGATTTCTCTTCCCAAAGTCCTCTTCTTCCTCTTATTTCTCTCCCTGCAGTCCTCTTCTTCCTCTTGTTTCTCTTCCTGCAGTCTTCTTCTTCCTCTTGTTTCTCTTCCTGCAGTCCTCTTCTTCATCTGATATCTCTTCCTGCAGTCCTCTTCTTCCTCTGATTTCTCTTCCCGCAGTCCTCTTCTTCCTCTTATTTCTCTCCCTGCAGTCCTCTTCTTCCTCTGATTTCTTTTCCTCCTGTCCTCTTCTTCCTTCGATTTCGTTTCCTCCAGTCCTCCTCTTCCTCTGATTTTGTTTCCTGCAGTCCTCTTCTTCCTCTGATTTCGTTTCCTGCAGTCCTCTTCTTCCTCTGATTTCTCTTCCTGCAGTCCTCTTCTTCCTCTGATTTCTCTTCCTGCAGTCCTCCTCTTCCTCTGATTTCTTTTCCTGCAGTCTTCAACTAGCCTATTTGTTCACAATAATAGTAATTTTGATCAAGGATGACAAAACTTTTACATGCCACTCCCTCTATCTGTCCATTTTTCTACATCTTTCTTTTATCACTTTGATATTTCACATTTAGTACTAATGCCACCACAACCTCCTACAAGTCCAATGTTACAGAAGACACTGATTTCATAAATATGAGAAGTATCACTAGGTACTGTAAGTGTCTTCTCCCATTTCTGGCGCCGCTGTCAAAGTTAAACCGTTGTAGAAACATTTTGTTAAACAATGAGGTATCAGAAGTCAAAGCCTAGCCAAGCAGATGTGGAGAGGATGGATTCAATTTCAGGTTAGAAGGACACTCAAGCATCAGTCCTCCTCTTCCTCTGATTTCTCTTCCCAAAGTCCTCTTCTTCCTCTTGTGTCTCTTCCTGCAGTCCTCCTCTTCCTCTGATTTCTCTTCCCAAAGTCCTCTTCTTCCTCTGATTTCTCTTCCTGCAGTCCCCCTCTTCCTCTGTTTTCTCTTCCTGCAGTCCTCTTCTTCCTCTGATTTCTCTTCCTGCCGTCCTCTTCTTCCTCTGATTTCTTTTCCTGCAGTCCTCTTCTTCCTCTTTTTTCTCTTCCTGCAGTCCTCTTCTTCCTCTTGTTTCTCTCCCTGCAGTCCTCTTCTTCCTCTTGTTTCTCTTCCTGCAGCCCTCTTCTTCCTCTTATTTCTCTTCCTGCAGTACTCTTCTTCCTCTTATTTCTCACCCTGCAGTCCTCTTCTTCCTCTTGTTTCTCTTCCTGCAGTCCTCTTCTTCCTCTTGTTTCTCTTCCTGCAGTCCTTTTCTTCCTCGGATTTCTCTCCCTGCAGTCCTCTTCTTCCTCTTGTTTCTCTTCCTGCAGTCCTCTTCCTCCTCTGATTTCTCTTCCTGCAGTCCTCTTCTTCCTCTTGTGTCTCCTCCTGCAGTCCTCCTCTTCCTCTGATTTCTCTTCCCAAAGTCCTCTTCTTCCTCTCCCTGCAGTCCTCTTCTTCCTCTTGTTTCTCTTCCTGCAGTCTTCTTCTTCCTCTTGTTTCTCTTCCTGCAGTCCCCTTCTTCATCTGATATCTCTTCCTGCAGTCCTCTTCTTCCTCTGTTTTCTCTTCCTGCAGTCCTCTTCTTCCTCTGATTTATTTTCCTCCTGTCCTCTTCTTCCTCTGATTTCTCTTCCTGCAGTCCTCTTCTTCCTCTGATTTTGTTTCCTGCAGTCCTCTTCTTCCTCTGATTTCGTTTCCTGCAGTCCTCTTCTTACTCTGATTTCTCTTCCTGCAGTCCTCTTCTTCCCTCTTATTTCTCTCCCGGCAGTCCTCTTCTTCCTCTGATTTCTTTTCCTGCAGTCCTCTTCTTCCTCTTGTTTCTCTTCCTGCAGTCCTCTTCTTCCTCTGATTTCTCTTCCTGCAGTCCCCCTCTTCCTCTGTTTTCTCTTCCTGCAGTCCTCTTCTTCCTCTGATTTCTCTTCCTGCCGTCCCCCTCTTCCTCTGATTTCTTTCCCTGCAGTCCTCTTCTTCCTCTTGTTTCTCTTCCTGCAGTCCTCTTCTTCCTCTTGTTTCTCTTCCTGCAGTCCTTTTCTTCCTCGGATTTCTCTCCCTGCAGTCCTCTTCTTCCTCTTGTTTCTCTTCCTGCAGTCCTCTTCCTCCTCTGATTTCTCTTCCTGCAGTCCTCTTCTTCCTCTTGTGTCTCCTCCTGCAGTCCTCCTCTTCCTCTGATTTCTCTTCCCAAAGTCCTCTTCTTCCTCTCCCTGCAGTCCTCTTCTTCCTCTTGTTTCTCTTCCTGCAGTCTTCTTCTTCCTCTTGTTTCTCTTCCTGCAGTCCCCTTCTTCATCTGATATCTCTTCCTGCAGTCCTCTTCTTCCTCTGTTTTCTCTTCCTGCAGTCCTCTTCTTCCTCTGATTTATTTTCCTCCTGTCCTCTTCTTCCTCTGATTTCTCTTCCTGCAGTCCTCTTCTTCCTCTGATTTTGTTTCCTGCAGTCCTCTTCTTCCTCTGATTTCGTTTCCTGCAGTCCTCTTCTTACTCTGATTTCTCTTCCTGCAGTCCTCTTCTTCCCTCTTATTTCTCTCCCGGCAGTCCTCTTCTTCCTCTGATTTCTTTTCCTGCAGTCCTCTTCTTCCTCTTGTTTCTCTTCCTGCAGTCCTCTTCTTCCTCTGATTTCTCTTCCTGCAGTCCCCCTCTTCCTCTGTTTTCTCTTCCTGCAGTCCTCTTCTTCCTCTGATTTCTCTTCCTGCCGTCCCCCTCTTCCTCTGATTTCTTTCCCTGCAGTCCTCTTCTTCCTCTTGTTTCTCTTCCTGCAGTCCTCTTCTTCCTCTGATTTCTCTTCCTGCAGTCCCCCTCTTCCTCTGTTTTCTCTTCCTGCAGTCCTCTTCTTCCTCTGATTTCTCTTCCTGCCATCCCCCTCTTCCTCTGATTTCTTTCCCTGCAGTCCTCTTCTTCCTCTGTTTTCTCTTCCTGCAGTCCTCTTCTTCCTCTGATTTCTCTTCCTGCCGTCCTCTTCTTCCTCTGATTTCTTTTCCTGCAGTCCTCTTCTTCCTCTTGTTTCTCTTCCTGCAGTCCTCTTCTTCCTCTTGTTTCTCTCCCTGCAGTCCTCTTCTTCCTCTTGTTTCTCTTCCTGCAGCCCTCTTCTTCCTCTTATTTCTCTTCCTGCAGTCCTCTTCTTCCTATTATTTCTCTCCCTGCAGTCCTCTTCTTCCTCTTGTTTCTCTTCTTGCAGTCCTCTTCTTCCTCTTGTTTCTCTTCCCAAAGTCCTTTTCTTCCTCGGATTTCTCTCCCTGCAGTCCTCTTCTTCCTCTTGTTTCTCTTCCTGCAGTCCTCTTCCTCCTCTGATTTCTCTTCCTGCAGTCCTCTTCTTCCTCTTGTGTCTCTTCCTGCAGTCCTCCTCTTCCTCTGATTTCTCTTCCCAAAGTCCTCTTCTTCCTCTTGTATCTCTTCCTGCAGTCCTCCTCTTCCTCTGATTTCTCTTCCCAAAGTCCTCTTCTTCCTCTTATTTCTCTCCCTGCAGTCCTCTTCTTCCTCTTGTTTCTCTTTTTGCAGTCTTCTTCTTCCTCTTGTTTCTCTTCCTGCAGTCCTCTTCTTCATCTGATATCTCTTCCTGCAGTCCTCTTCTTCCTCTTATTTCTCTTCCCGCAGTCCTCTTCTTCCTCTTATTTCTCTCCCTGCAGTCCTCTTCTTCCTCTGATTTCTTTTCCTCCTGTCCTCTTCTTCCTCTGATTTCTCTTCCTGCAGTCCTCTTCTTCCTCTGATTTCGTTTCCTGCAGTCCTCCTCTTCCTCTGATTTTGTTTCCTGCAGTCCTCTTCTTCCTCTGATTTCGTTTCCTGCAGTCCTCTTCTTCCTCTGATTTCTCTTCCTGCAGTCCTCTTCTTCCTCTGATTTCTCTTCCTGCAGTCTTCAACTAGCTTAATTGTTCACAATAATAGTAATTTTGATCAAGGATGACAAAACTTTTACATGCCACCCTTTCTATCTGTCCATTTTTCAACATCTTTCTTTTATCACTTTGATATTTCACATTTAGTACTAATGCCACCACAACCTCCTACAAGTCCAATGTTACAGAAGACATGGATATCATAAATATGAGAAGTATCACTAGGTACTGTAAGTGTCTTCTCCCATTTCTGGCGCCGCTGTCAAAGTTAAACCGTTGTAGAAACATTTTGTTAAACAATGAGGTATCAGAAGTCAAAGCCTAGCCAAGCAGATGTGGAGAGGATGGATTCAATTTCAGGTTAGAAGGACACTCAAGCATCAGTCCTCCTCTTCCTCTGATTTCTCTTCCCAAAGTCCTCTTCTTCCTCTTGTGTCTCTTCCTGCAGTCCTCCTCTTCCTATGATTTCTCTTCCCAAAGTCCTCTTCTTCCTCTTGTTTCTCTTCCTGCAGTCCTCTTCTTCCTCTGATTTCTCTTCCTGCAGTCCCCCTCTTCCTCTTGTTTCTCTTCCTGCAGTCCTCTTCTTCCTCTGATTTCTCTTCCTTCAGTCCTCTTTTTCCCTCTTATTTCTCTCCCGTCAGTCCTCTTCTTCCTCTGATTTCTTTTCCTGCAGTCCTCTTCTTCCTCTTGTTTCTCTTCCTGCAGTCCTCTTCTTCCTCTGATTTCTCTTCCTGCAGTCCCCCTCTTCCTCTGTTTTCTCTTCCTGCAGTCCTCTTCTTCCTCTGATTTCTCTTCCTGCCGTCCCCCTCTTCCTCTGATTTCTTTCCCTGCAGTCCTCTTCTTCCTTTGTTTTCTCTTCCTGCAGTCCTCTTCCTCCTCTGATTTCTTTTCCTGCAGTCCTCTTCTTCCTCTGATTTCTCTTCCTGCCGTCCTCTTCTTCCTCTGATTTCTTTTCCTGCAGTCCTCTTCTTCCTCTTGTTTCTCTTCCTGCAGTCCTCTTCTTCCTCTTGTTTCTCTCCCTGCAGTCCTCTTCTTCCTCTTGTTTCTCTTCCTGCAGCCCTCTTCTTCCTCTTATTTCTCTTCCTGCAGTCCTCTTCTTCTTCTTATTTCTCTCCCTGCAGTCCTCTTCTTCCTCTTGTTTCTCTTCCTGCAGTCCTCTTCTTCCTCTTGTTTCTCTTCCTGCAGTCCTTTTCTTCCTCGGATTTCTCTCCCTGCAGTCCTCTTCTTCCTCTTGTTTCTCTTCCTGCAGTCCTCTTCCTCCTCTGATTTCTCTTCCTGCAGTCCTCTTCTTCCTCTTGTGTCTCTTCCTGCAGTCCTCTTCTTCCTCTGATTTCTCTTCCCAAAGTCCTCTTCTTCCTCTTATTTCTCTCCCTGCAGTCCTCTTCTTCCTCTTGTTTCTCTTCCTGCAGTCTTCTTCTTCCTCTTGTTTCTCTTCCTGCAGTCCCCTTCTTCATCTGATATCTCTTCCTGCAGTCCTCTTCTTCCTCTGTTTCCTCTTCCCGCAGTCCTCTTCTTCCTCTTATTTCTCTTCCTGCAGTCCTCTTCTTCCTCTGATTTCTCTTCCTGCAGTCCTCTTCTTCCTCTGATTTCTTTTCCTGCAGTCCCCCTCTTCCTCTGATTTCTCTTCCTGTAGTCTTCTTCTTCCTCTTGTTTCTCTTCCTGCGGTCCTCTTCTTCCTCTGATTTCTTTTCCTGCAGTCCTCTTCTTCCTCTTGTTTCTCTTCCTGCAGTCCTCTTCTTCCTCTGATTTCTTTTCCTGCAGTCCTCTTCTTCCTCTTGTTTCTCTTCCTGCAGTCCTCCTCTTCCTCTGATTTATTTTCCTGCAGTCCTCTTCTTCCTCTGATTTCTTTTCCTGCAGTCTTCAACCAGCTTAATTGTTCACAATAATAGTAATTTTGATCAAGGATGACAAAACTTTTACATGCCACTCCCTCTATCTGTCCATTTTTCTACATCTTTCTTTTATCACTTTGATATTTCACATTTAGTACTAATGCCACCACAACCTCCTACAAGTCCAATGTTACAGAAGACACTGATTTCATAAATATGAGAAGTATCACTAGGTACTGTAAGTGTCTTCTCCCATTTCTGGCGCCGCTGTCAAAGTTAAACCGTTGTAGAAACATTTTGTTAAACAATGAGGTATCAGAAGTCAAAGCCTAGCCAAGCAGATGTGGAGAGGATGGATTCAATTTCAGGTTAGAAGGACACTCAAGCATCTGTTAACATAGAAACTGATGCCCTACGAGGACGACCATATGAACTCACTGCATTCCCCAACTAGCCTAATCTATGTAACTCTGCCCAGTTTGCGCTCACAGCTTCCAGTCCATTACTGCTTTAATGTCTGGTGGAGACACTCCTATGGGAATTAATTAGAAAGTGCTCAACATTGCAGGCAGATTATCCCACCACCTAGGTTGTTTTTCGTGCTACTGTCTGATCCGAGCATGAAATCTTACATTGTTGAGTTGCATCTGGTTTCATTTGCTTCCATAGACATTTATGATGTGCGGATCTAAGTCCTAGAGACGAGAAGAGGCCTAAAGCTTCCTAAAAATATAGTTCTGCGAGCGCAAGGAAAGTGGTAAGATTATCGGGCTGGCAGGAGGCACCATGCACATTCTGGGATCGTCCACGGTAGCACAATGGTTGACATCTATACGGAGTGGGCCACGTATCAAGTCAATGCACCGTACTTGACCACGCTGTTTAGAGTGCTAACAAAGAGGAGGAAGCATTTTAACTTAAGGAAACCTCTGTGTTATGACATTGTTGGTACCCCACAGGTATCCGACCCTTTTAACAGTTGCTGTATATATTATATCAATCAACTGAAAAATGGAAGATATCTCTGGAAGGGTTTTCTCATCATCATAAATGGCTACAATTGCCAAGTGTGGGATAATAAGAAACTAAGCAAATGTCCCATAATTAAAATTATTGGTTTACTCCCCATTACTAAGGTAACCAGTCACCTTTACAACCTTTTTCAGTGGTGGCTGGCTTCTAAGCCAAGGAGCTTATGCTTGCCGGTAATATCTGCTACGGAGCTTGCAAGTGCTGCTCGGAGCTGGCTGGATCATTGGGGCTTGAAGGCTTTAGAACCGCTCAATGCTCCGATGCTGCAGAAGCAGAACTGCAACTGCTTAAAGTATTGTCAAGAGCAAAGTTCATGCATGGTTGAGCCACTGGGCTGAAATATCAGTCATCATGAACACATGGTTCCTAATCAAGCAGGAACAGTGCCTTTACAGTATTGTAAGGGTAAGAAAAATTCAAATCTACCACTGTGTAATTGTAAATTTACAATAAGAAACCACTTTATTCTTTTAAAATGAAAAAAACTATAGTATCTTGATAGATCATGATTACAAATCAGTTGTCAGGGTCACCTGGTAGGGTAGATCCTCAAGACTAAGGTCTGGGTGGGCTCATGGGCCACAGGCATTGGTACTGCAGGCAGGTGGAAAAGAGGTAGCCGAGATACTGGAAGCCATAGATCTACAGGAAACTACGAAGCAGGTAGCCGAGGTCCTGGTGACCACAGACAGGTAGCAGAGGTCCTGAAGGCCCTAGGCAGGCAGGAGATTAGGAATAGGTAGCAGAGGTACTGGAGCCCATAGGCAGACAGGAGACCAGGAAGCAGGTAACAGAAGTTTTGGAGACCAGAGACAGGTAGCAGAGGACCTTGAGGCCTCAGGCAGACAGGAGAATAGGAATAGGTAGCAGAGGTACTGGAGATCATAGGCAGACAGGAGACAGGCAACATAGGTCCTGGAGACCACAGGCAGATAGCAGAGGTCCTGGAAGCCCCAGGCAGACAGGAGATCAGGAAATGGTAGCAGAGTTACTGGAGCCCATAGGCCGATAGGAGATCAGGAAGCAGGTAACAGAGAACCTGGAGACCAGAGACAGGTAGCAAAGGTCCTGGAGGCCCCAGGCAGACAGGAGATTAGGAATAGGTAGCAGTGGTACTGGAGACCATAGGCAGATAGGAGACCAGGAGGCAGGCAACAGAGTTCCTGGAGACCACAGACAGGTAGCAGAGGTCCTGGAGGCCCCAGGCAGACAGGAGCTCAGGAATACATAGCAGAGGTACTGGAGCCCATAGGCAGACAGGAGACAACCAACATAGGTCCTGAAGACCACAGACAAGTAGCAGAGGTCCTGGAGGCCCCAGGCAGACAGGAGCTAAGGAATACGTAGCAGAGGTACTGGAGCCCATAGGCAGACAGGAGACAAGCAACAACGGGCCTGAAGACCACAGACAGGTAGCAGAGGTCCTGGAGGCCCCAGGCAGACAGGAGATCAGAAATAGGCAGCAGAGGTACTGGAGACCATAGGCAGAAAAAATGTAAGTGTATGGGCATGCAGTGATGAGAGCATCTTCTCTTTCAATATGGAGCAGAACATCTGTGACTTCATGGTACTATCAATGAAATGTAACTTCACCATAGCACTCATGCAGCCCTACATAAGGACACTGCCACCACCATGTTTCCCTGTAGATACCAGACATTTTTCTTTGTACTCCTCAATTTTGCGACACTAAACAGTTTTGAAGCCATCAGTTCCAAAAAATGTATCTCTTTGTCTCTTCAGTCCTGAGTGTAGAGTCACAGTATCCTCATATTTTTCAGCGTGGGCCCTGGCAAATTACAGGTGGCTTTTTTATGCATGGGCTTTAGGAGAAGCTTACTTTGTAGATGACACCCATGCATGCCATTCCTTTATAGCGCACACTGCTTTGAGTCGTGGGAAACACTCACCCTGTTTGCTTTCTACTTCTTTAGCCAACTGCAGTGAATTACACGCTGATTTTCTTCCCCCTTCTCATCAGAAAATGCTCCTGTTTTGGTCATAACTTCTGTGGGTGGCCTGGACATCTATTTGAGATGCTGCAGTTCTTCTCTGTTAAATTTTGGCATCACTTTTATTCCAGTATCTGACCGATAAGTAAAGCTTTGCTGATCTTCTTGTAGCCTTCACTTTCTTTTGTGAAGACATATTTTCTTTCTCGGGTCTTGTGACATTTCTCTTCCATGTGGTGCCATTGATGGCAACATATAATGGGAATCGTTTTCTTTAATAATTAACACCCATTACAGTTATCTGTCTACTGGACACCCATGTAGTGAATAATTACACTTACCTGTGATGAAATTCTTGTTAATTAGCATTTTGTAGTCAAAGACTTTCTTATGTTTTGTGACGTTTCTCTTCCATGTGGTGCCATTGCTGACAACATGAAATGGGAATGCTTTTTTTTAAATTACATAATGCCCTTTACAATCATCTGTTTACTTGACACCTTTGTAGTGAATAATTACACTTACCTGTGATTAAATTCTTGTTAATTAGCATTTTGTAGTCAAACTTTAGCTTTGCTCCTAATACTTTCACTGGGGTGTACTCATGTTTGCAACATGGTCTTGAATGAAGTTGTTAGAAAAGCTACTCTTTTAGCAGTGAAATAGTCTCCTATGGACCACATTTGTGGGAGTATTTTGTAGCATGTGAACGCATAGAAAATGTTTAGTCTGAAATGAAAGATTTTCTGAGAAGTCTATTGAGATGTACTCATTTAGGTTGAGCGCTGTCTGTATGTATATACAGTATATACATATATACAGTATATACACTTGAATACATATGTTTACAAAAATATATATACAGTATAAGAACATTTTGTTATATAAAACATACAGGAGGTGACTGTACACTCTAGGTATTAACCCATCTTGACATGGTTCCCATCAATTCTAGATTTCCCAACTTGCATATTTGAAAGCGCTCTACATAGTCATTGTTGTTGGGAGACTGGCATGAACCGCGTATTGGTTTGGTGTCTTTTGGGTATAATGTTTTATAAAAGTCTAACACCATAAACAGAAACAAGAATAATGAACCTTTTGTTACATTGAAGCTGCAGAACTGTGAATTAGCGTTTGATTTGACAGCCAACATCTACTTTGCTGTTATTCTTCTCATGGCCAGAAGCTAAGCCCCGGCTATGATTCCGCTGGGCTTATGACTTTGACAAAGGGCGATTATTTTTCCTTGTTTCAATAATATATAATCCACCCAGGGCTATGGGAGCCATTAACCATACTGCCCAGGAATATTTTTTGGAGGCATCTAAAACTGATGGACCCCAGAGAGACATCATTAACTCACTTTTTGGTAACAATGGCTGGAGCTGTGAACATTTCCAGTTACAGGAGATTTACAGACTGGATGAGCTTTTTCACATCCAGTGAACTTTTATAAAACTTCTAACACCTTGGAATAAAGTTGCTTTTGATACCTAATGGTTACAAAATTCATAGTTTCAAGGTAGAATGTAGACATTAGTCCATAACTGCCCCATACTGGGGGAAAGTTCCTTCTCGACTCCACAAAGGACAATCAGATCCCCATCACAGAATCTAGTACCCTTAACCTGTAATATTATATTCTTCAAGAAAGGCATCCAGGTCCTACTGGAACTTTTTCCATGAATCAACCTATACAATATTATGTCACAGAGTTCCAAAGTCTCAGTTCTCTTACTGTAAAAAATCGCCATCTGTGCCGATCATTAAACCTTCTTTCCTTCTTGTCACCGCCATAGGCTTGGTTGTAAAGAGCTAGATCCCTGAACTGTCCCTTCATAAAATTGTACATTGTATGAAGGTCGTCTCTAAACCTTTGTTTTGCCAAACTGAATAATCCCAAGTTTGATGACCTGTTTTCTGCAAATCTCCCATAACCTTAATAACCTTACTCGCTCTTCTCTCCACCCGCTGTACTTTGCTCTAGTTCAGCTATGTCCTTGTTTTATAATGGAGCCAAAATTATGCAGAGTATCTAAGTGTGGACACACTAGTGACTTGTATAAATTCAACATTATGTTCTTGACATGAGCGCCTATACTTCTTTTAATGCATCCCATGATTTTATTTGCCAAACTGAAGCTAACTGACACTGGTCCCTAAAGTTGAGTTTGCCATCAACCCTTATGACCAGGTGTTTTGTCTGTGACAGTTTTATCCAGTGTTTTACCATAATTATACATTTTAGTTCCTCTGCATGGCCTACTTTAAATTTCAATTGCCATTTCTCATCCCAAGCCTCCAGTTTATATAATTCCCTCTGTAACATAAAATTTTCCTCCTGTGCCGATTACCCTGCTGAGTTTAGTATCAACTGAAAATATTGAAATTCTACTCTGTATTCTCCCTACAAGGTCATTATTAAATATGTTAAAAAGAAGAGGGCCCAATACTGGCCCCTGTAATGCTGCATGAGACCCAATCTGATTGTGTTAAACTATTAAACACCCTTTGTTTCCTATTACTGAGCCAGCTGTGAACCCAAATTATAAATATTTTCCCCCAGTCCCATTACTCTAATTTTATATACCAACCTTTCAAGTGGTACAGTATCAAACGCCTTTGAGAAATCCATATATACCACATCCACTGCCTTACCCTGATGTAGTCTGGAATTTACCTCCTCATAAGCGCTGATTAGATTAGTTTGATGAAATTGAAATATTCCAGGAAAACCTTTGAAGATTTTGTCCATAGCCAAGGTTACTCTTACCGCCCTATAATTTCCAGACTCAGAATTTGTCCCCTTTTTGAATAATGGCACGATATTTGCTATGTACCAGTCCTCTGGTACAGTCTCTGTTATCATGGAATCCTAGAATATTACAGATAACGGTCCATCACTGCAGTGGGGTCTGCCATCTGGGCACAGGGATTTGTCTACTTTAGTGATTTTGAGGCGGTGGCATCCTTCCTGCTGGGTGAAGTAGGTGATATTTAATGAAGAAGTTTCTGGTATTCTTGATCATGTCGACTGTCATGGGCTTTTCTTGGGTAAATACTGAAAAGAAACATTGGCCTTTCCCTCATTCTCTTCGAACATTTCACCAAGATTATTTTTGAGCAGCCAACACTATAATTTTTTAATTTCAAACTTTTTATGTATGTTGAAGGATATTATTGGACTATTCTTATGTTTTTGTTTTGGCAAGGAGTCTCTCTATCTAAATCTTTGCTGCCTTAATTTTTTTTTTTTACACAAATTAGTTTTTTTGTATTTATTGAATTCCTCATCACTACCCTCTTACTCTCTAGATCTTTTTTTTATTTAGCCTTTGTTGTTTTTCTCCTGCTTCCCGGTTACTTATTCTCGTAGAGTTTATGTTGTGCTTTTATGTTCAAGAATATTGTCCCAGATTATGGCATGAAGATCATATGATCAGATGTTAATTTGCCTTCCTCAAATTTGGTATCCTTAGTTGTGAGAGGTCATTGTCTCCTTTGCTCGACCTGCAGGTTTCTGTTCCCAATTTATATCAGGGTAGTTGAAGTTCCCCATAATAAAAGTTATCTCTGATTCACAGTCTCACCTATTTGCTTAATGAGGGTATTTTCTGCTGCTTCCATTATATTTGTAGATTTATTATCCATAGCAATATTTCTTGTTTCTGATGACCATGCATACTTGAAATACAGGGGGACCAATTTTTGATGGAATTGAAAGCTTCTTCTAGTGCTATTGGGATTATTTTTCACATTGCTGGCAAGATGAGAAAGTTAAATGCATAAAAAAATCATTCAAAGAAAAAAAAATTTAAACTAATAAACATAAAAACTTTTGGTAATAATTTTTCTGATGAAACATATGCTCTACCAAGTGAATGGATCAGAGCTGCAATTCCCTTGAACCAAGTAATGTCCCCTACTCTGTTGCCTCCCTTTCACCCTACTTTATCAGCAAGTATATAAGCTTAGAGATTTCAGGTAAAACAACCATGTAGAGGGAAACATAAATATGATCAAATCAAAAATATTCCACTAAAGTTTTTTTGAGATATCTTTAGATCAAAAACTTCCTGATTCATGGAAACTCAGGAACTTAACCAAAATCAAAGATATTAGTGATTGGTGATGAATTTATCTCAAATCAAAATTTAATAGCTCAGTATAATCTGTCGAATGAGGACCTTATTCCACTCACTTCAATAAAAAAAACAGTGATCAATCTTCATAAAAACAAATCATTAGTCACAGAAACTACCAACTGCTTGCGGAATAACCCCAATAATACTCTTTATTGGAAATCGAAAAATATTTATGAGTTCTTGAACCAAGACTCAGAATTCGAAGTAGCTACTTTTATGACTAATTGGGAAAAGGGCCTAAATGTACCCTTTACTCCAGAACAGTGGCAAATGTCTCTTAAATTAGCATAACGTTTCTCCTTATGGAGAGTGACACACCAGCTGGCTTGTCAAGGTAAGGAGGATTATTTGCCGTGCAATGCTCCTCTGGGAAATTAAATATTAAAATTGCCTCTTCTGAGAAAAAGAGGACTTAAACTCTATAGCGCCACCTGTTGGAAGTAGCAATCCTCCAGGTCACAATCAACCCTTCAACGAGTCGTGCAATATGACTTAGGATAAAAGCCAAATCAGTATCTCAATTCGCATGCAATATGACTTAGGATAAAAGCCAAATCAGTATCTCAATTCGCATGCAATATGACTTAGGATAAAAGCCAAATCAGTATCTCAATTTGCATGCAATATGACTTAGGATAAAAGCCAAATCAGTATCTCAATTCGCATGCAATATGACTTAGGATAAAAGCCAAATCAGTATCTTAATTCGCACTGCGAATTGAGATACTGATTTGGCTTTTATCCGAAGTCATATTGCACGACTCTTTGAAGGGTTGATTGTGACTTGTAGGATCGCTACTTCCAACAGGTGGCGCTATAGAGTTTAAGTCCTCTTTTTCTCAGAAGAGGCAATTTGAATATTAAATTAGCATATTCATCCAATATTTGTGCGTCATTACACAAATCTTTCTTTGAGATGATCTAAAGATGGCACTTTACTCCCGCAAAAATGGCAAGAATTTTTCCAGGTCAGTCTTCGGACTGCTGGAAAGGCTGTGGCCTAAAAGGTCATCTAATGCTCGTCTTTTGGAGATGTCCCAAACTACGACCTCTTTGGAATGATATCTCTATCTGGATTTGTCACCTCACTAAACTAAATATAATTCTTTCACCCCAAATGGCTTTGCTCTTACTAGACCTCGATACTATAAATCGGATCCATAAACCCCTAATTATTCACATTCTTCCATCTACTAAAGCACTTTGGAAACAAAAGTCGATGTCCGTCGTTAGAGATATTATTGATAAGGGTTTTCTGCATAACTCATACGAAAGAAGTTTCGCAATTGCAAATAACTATTAAGATTCATATTACAAGAGATGAGAATCTTGGATTTGTTTCACATATTGATCAATTTCTCTCCAGTGTCCCCTTTTACCGAGATTAACCACTAATTCTGTAAAATGGCGCAACAATAGTTGAACTGATATTAATAATACTCCTAAGATTGTTCCAAATTTGTATGTAAAATTTGAAAATGTTAATAAATGTTCTTTTTTTAAATTGAACTGCAATTCCCCGCACAGCTAGAAGTGTGGACGAGGTGGCCTCTCAGTTTTGGATCTGCTATGTGCTTTGCATTTACATCATGCAATTTCTAACCATTCTAGAACTTCTTACAACCTCTCAGAAATATGAATAATGAAGGTCCTGGTGGTTGGCTCTTAACCCAGCATCTGTTATTGATAAATAATAGTCTTCATTTTCCATGAGAACTTCTGAAAGTACTTCTTGCACCTTCATTCAAGCTGGAAGACAAAACCCCGCTTACTTTTAAAAATCACCATGGGAAATTTGCAAAACATTATTCATATTACAAGAAGATCATCAGGGATCACTTCAAAATTTCACAAAAGGTATAAACAAGACACAAAGGCGTCTTCCCTTATTACTTAATGTTCTTTAATTTATTTTTAACTGAAGAAACGTATTCGTGTATTTACATTTTCCAAAGAATTATGGGGCAGCCCAAAGTCACCAGAGGAACAAAACCCAACTAGAAGTCAACTGATGAAGTGATGATCGTCTGTTTATTGACAAGTGATCTAGCAAGCGCAAGGAAAGTTGGTAAGAGGACACCATTGGTATTAGCCAATGTACAGAAGCCATGATATCCAGCCAGGAAAAAAAAAAAGTATACCAAAATAAACGTGGATATAATGTAGCTGTAAAAATGCTGAACAAATATGATTTCATTTTACCATGTGAATCCTTGAGAGAGGAATGGGTTTACAATAGAGATGAGTAAATCTAGCGAGGGTCTAAACACATGATATGCAGTTGCCATTGTTTAGTACAACTGAAACAGTTGCCCAATCGGCAGGAGATGAGTTCCAGCAGGTGCAAATAATCATGTCCCTACTGGGAGAGTGTACTCAGAATTGGACGTTTTCCTTGTTCCAACAAGCCCCAGAGCGGTTTTCTGTGGACAACTTTTTAGGCCTGATCTATCCCACAAGATCCAGGTTGCCGAAGCAAAAATCATGAACCTTGCACAGGGGGGACCACACTGCTGGAGACTTCTGAACTGTGTTTTGGCAATGTTCCATTGAAGTTCTGTGGAACGATGCAGCTTTTGGGTGCCAGTTCCACAAATGCCTTTCCGAAACGCTTCAGGAATATTTGGTCCTTCATGACGCCCCTTGTTCTCTGGCAAAGTGACACATATGACCAAGGCCATATGAAGGGACCGCAGAATCTGTGAGAGAAGTGGTGAACAGCAGGCTGCCCGTTAAACTTTCCCAGAGCTTGTCCATTTTCTGGAGGTGGAGCCATTGTAGGTTATTAGAATTGCCAGTCTTCATGTTGTAGAGAGAAAATGTAGACAAAGGTCTTGTATTCTGTACTGTGGTCTCTATGGACATTTTCTCAAGAATTGCCCAACTTGTCCTCAGGCAAGTAAACCATCTGGAGAACATCTGAGTCTGGGTGATGGACGAGGAGGTCATGCAGAATCAAGTACCTTTTTATTCCTCTGATAAAATACTGATGAATACAGTATTATCCTTCAAGGACCAGGTGTTATCAGCATTGGCGTTCATTGACTACAGGTCTGCTGCTAACTTTATTGATTCGAGACTGGTACTAAAGTTAGCACTAGGGACAGTTAGTTTAGAAAGGCCCATGAAATCTTCGTCATTGACAAGACTTCGTTAGCCTGGAATCTGGTCAACAGGGTAACTATGGATTTCACACTCCAAATGGGAGCATTCCCCTCAGAATCCATCTCCTGTTTTGTTTTGGATAATTTACCTGCTGGGTTGGTACTGGGGCTTCCATGGTTGCATACTCACAATCCTCTTATTGATTGGTGTTAGAAGCATATTGGTAAATGGATTCCCAATTCTTACCAGAAACATCTAAAGTCTGTACAAATATGCTCCGCTAATTTGTGGGATGTGCGCCGACGTACCTTAAGGACTTTGGAGATGTGTTTTCGAAGAAAAATTAGGAGATACTACCTCCTAATCTTCCTTATGATTGTGCTACCTTCAATTTGTCTTGGCCTGAACAGGCGGCCATGAAAGAATATGTTAACAAAAGTTTACGGAGGGGTCATATTCGTTCTTTCTCTTCCTCCGCAGCTGTCAATTTTTTTTTTTAAAAAAAGAAAGATGTCTGCCTCTGACTTTACCTCCTTTTCTGTGAAATAAACAAAATCACAGTTAAAAATACCCAATTCCATTCGTCATCAACCTATATAATCAGCTTCTGGAAGCTAAGTGGTTTTCTAAACTTGATCTTAAAGACGCTTACAATTTGATACGCATCTGGAAGGGTAAGGAGTGGAAAATGTCATTCTTAACATCTGAGGGTTTATTTGAAAATGTTGTCATGCTATTTGGATTATCCAATGCACCTGCTGTTTTACAAAATGTTATGAATATTTTCTCTGATTGCATTGGAAGATTTTTCTAAATACACTTAATGACACTGATAAATAAGTTGCTGGTTGCCTACCTGGGTGGCTTGGTAGACTTGATGTGGGGTATATGTACACAAATCCAAGAGGGTAGGATAATTAAATTGAAGGTAAAGCCGTGCTGTGTCCTGGATCCATGCTGCAGTAAATGATGCAGTGTTGGCAGATATCCGGCTAACTACGCTAGCTTGTCACCTACTTGAAAGGAAAAAGCTGTGTCTGCCTGAAGTCATTACACTACAGGCTCTCTTCTGTGGCAAAAGAGAAGAGTGCTGATATCCAACCTGGTTTCTTTGATTTCATTATCTCCCCACTTGGATGAGTGCACGTTTTCCCCACATTGAGTCTACCCAGCCACACAGGTAGGGTTCACCCATAATTATTTTAAAAATGATGATCAGTTTTATTTGCAGATGTGGGGCACTGAAATTGGGGACCAGATTCACACCAAGTTTTGCAAATCTAAGCTTGGGTACCACAATGGGGACCAGATTCACACCAAGTTTCGCAAATCTCAGCTTGGGCACTGCAATGGGGACCAGATTCACACCAAGTTTCGCAAATCTCAGCTTGGGCACTGCAATGGGGACCAGATTCACACCAAGTTTTGCAAATCTCAGCTTGGGCACTGCAATGGGGGCCAGATTTACACCAAGTTTCGCAAATCTCAGCTTGGGCACCGCAATGGGGACCAGATTCACACCAAGTTTCGCAAATCTCAGCTTGGGCACTGCAATGGGGACCAGATTCACACCAAGTTTCACAAATCTCAGCTTGGAAACTGCAATGGGGACCAGATTCATGCCAAGTTTCACAAATCTCTACTTGCACAGGTGGGAGGGTCTCGCCATCCTCCCACACAGGTTGCTTGGTGCGAGCCTGGTCCGCTGGAGATGTTTTATTGACAATTTTTGTTTTATTTGGTCTGGAGGTCAAGATTCATTAATTCAATTTCTAAATGATATAAATAAAAATAATTGTAATTTACATTTTACTTCAACCACCAAATCGATTAATTTTTTAGACATCGCAGTATTTATAGATGGAAATGTTATAGCTACTAAGACATACAGCAAACTAACTGCCAGTGTGGCTTGTAAGCATTCTAAAAGGACAAATCATGCAGATCAAAAGAAAATGCACAAAGGAGGATTATTATGAAGAATCCCAAAAATCAAAAAAATGATTTAAAAAAATTGTTCAAAAGTAATATGATCCAACCAAACTAAGAAAAATACATGAAGAAGTAGAAAATATCATGAGGGAATCTCTTTTAGAAAGTAGAGTAATAAATAATATGGAAAAGGATAACAATTTATTTAACATACAGTACCTATCATAACTCAATATAATCAGGAGGGCAGATTTTTAAAAAGTATTGTAAAAATAAAATTGGCCACTGCAACAGGGGATAAAATTGTGGAGGAACTCATTCCGCCACAACCAAGGTTTGTTTTCAGAAAAGCGGAAAATTTGGCAAGCAAAATAGCCTCCACAGTCATCATAAAAACCAGGACATATACATTTGAAACCCCAGAGGGGGCATTTACTATCAAGACCCACATACCATGCTCCACTAAAGGAATTGTATACTGCATAAAATGCCCTTGTGCCTACCTTTGCCTACCCATCATCCCAAACCAGGGCGGCACCTTTTAACAGAAGCAGATATTACTAGAGCAGGTCCAGGTAGCAAAGTGACTTACTAAACTGAATTCTGTCTCAATTTTGTTAAAAAAAAAAACAACTGGCGCCCATGTAAGAAGGTGCAATATGTTATACTTTTGATTTGACAAAAGACATGGCTTCAATGAAACGAGTGCATGGCTTCATGGGACGCGCCATTCTTGAGATGCAACATTCTGCTTCAAAATCGCATTAATATTTACAAAAGTGGCCAATACGTCAAGCAAGAAGCAAAGCAAGCCATTGTGATAAACTTGCATTTCTAAGGGCCTCCATAAAAAATAGATCGCTGTCGGCCGATCGCTCAGCCAGCAGCTATCTCTCCCAACTCCTCATTGCATAGAAGTCCTCGCTCGTCCGACCACTCCTGTATTCTCCACAAGAGAGCCTTGGCCAGACTCCTCTGTAGACTATGGATCTCGCGAAGAACAAAAGGATCAGCTGTCCGAAATCTCACCTGCTAGATCCTTAATTTCCATGTCTGGGGAGAGTAGGCTGACCACCATACACCTTACATTAGTCAGTTATCAGGTTCAGATGACGTTAGTCTCATGTATGTGGGGACCTTACGTTTATGCATTAAACTATGGCCGGATTAGTAGATTTTCCCTATCGTGGTCTTCCATGGGTATTTAGTAAAACATAAAAGTAGTAACATAATATCTTTGTATCTTATAAAGATGCTGAATTTCACATTTATCCACCGTAGAGCAAATATCAATCAATTGTAATACCGAAAATATGTAGATGTGTTCAAGGCAAATGGTAGTAGTTGTTTCTTTTGGCTGCAGGGTCTCGTTCCATAGAGCGTCTTTCTTTACCATTAAACTCTGGTGTCTCTATAGGTGGTCCCGACACAAGTCTCCACGTCAGTGGCACTGGAATATCAGCCACATGTTCATGTTACGAGGCCAGATCAGGACAAGCGCTCATCCTTTAATAAAATATCTTTGGATATCGCCAACACAGGGATGTGGGGAGACGGCTGCTGGCGGCCGTTCCGGATCACCTGGACCACATTAAAGAGAGGCAGATGATGATCGTCTTCATGGAAGGAACATCTTAAACATTTTAAATAGTGGAATGTGATGCATAAAATGATTAAAATAGCACACATTAAGACACAATACGAACATCTGGTTTTTCCATACCTTCCCCATATCCCTATTCTTACTATGCCCTATAAAGTTAGAAACTCTAGATATATTTAGTATTTTTAGCTTTTTAGCTCAGTAATATTCAGCTTTGCTTTAAGGGTTTGTCCAAAAGAAATCCAATACCTGACTTACGATCTTAATGTAAGAGAAGCAAATCTTAGCATATTTTTAAAACACTGATTCCGATTCGCAATGAAATACCTTGTCATTTCCAAAGAGTCATGGTTTTTGCCACTAAAGGAACAATTTTGGGGGTCTGTTAAAGAGATATTTTTTTAGCAGAAACCATTGGTGGTTGACTGGATATGTCTCCACTCCCTGATCATCTGTTCCCATGTTCAGAATTAAGGGGGACAATGACGAAACTGATTCAGTGGTTTGAATGTTGCCCTCATTGCTTCACCACTCTCTGCTGAGAATTATTTATTTTCTTCTTTGAATTCACATTTGACATTTGATAGTTTCATTGAATTTTTGCTGATAATTCGTTTTGCAGCAAAATCGATTCTCCAAGAATTCAAAGTATTCAAGAAAGCCTAAAATTTCCCTGAAGAGATGTGTCTAACACTCTGAAGTTTCCTACGATTGTATCCAACCTGTTTCGAGTTCGGTAACATAAGCACAGCCTAACGAGAAAGTGACCTCATCATATATGGCTATGGGTAAATGGATGAAAATTGGGGGCAACCAACAGCCTTTTCTTATTACACCAATTTCCTTCACTGCTGTGCTGCACATTTTCTTCACCGTCTTCAGCAGTTTATAGCCTTCTCTCACTATCTCTATTGCTAAGCTGTTACGTCCTTTCACTATCCTCACTATCCAGATTCACCACAAATAGCTGCTGCATTCCCTGCCTCAGCTCCTACACAGGCTACCACAGTCCTTCCTGATTGGCTGTGCTATATCATGTGATGTGCTATCTCCAAGGTATTATGGATAAGTCAGCATTGGCCATTGTAGGGGATTCATGTCAAGCAAATTTCAAATTGCATAGAAACAATTCTCTCATCTCTAGAGCAATGTTCTGTGTAACGTCATAGAATCTGTTCTCCACATGTGATCGTCAGGGAAAACCAGACAAAAATGTCCAGCTTTTCGTATTCCAATAAAAGTGGCGCAACACACCATGTGGTAAGATGTGACACCAGGGTGCGTCATTTATGAGAAGGTTTTGTTAAGGTTAGAAAATCCCTCTAATTCTTTACAGTAGACACATCAGTGTTTCCACAATAAACCACAAGACTTCTGAATATCAGTGACTTTTATAGAAGCAATTTTGAAATTTGCTATAACATGACCATTAGGGTTGAGCGACTTTTACTTTTATAGGATCGGGTCGGGTTTCACGAAACCCGACTTTTTCAAAAGTCGGGTCGAGTGAAATCGGCCGATCCTATAAAAAAGTCGGGGTCGGGGTCGGCCGAAACACGAAACCCAATGCAGTGCATTGGGTTTCCAATGGTTCCCAGGGTCTGAAGGAGAGGAAACTCTCCTTCAGGCCCTGGGATCCATATTTAAATGTAAAATAAAGAATTAAAATGAAAAATATTGCTATACTTACCCTCGGACGCGCCCTGGTACTAACCGGCAGCCTTCCTTCCTTAGAATCAGCGCGTGAAGGGCCTTAGATGACGTCGCGGCTTGTGATTGGTCGCGCGACCGCCCATGTGACCGCTCGCGCGACCAATCACAAGCCGTGACGTCACCGAAGGTCCTTCAAGCGCTGATTCTTAGGAAGGAAGGCTGCCAGAAAGAAGCAGGGCGCATCCGAGGGTGAGTATATTCCTACTAGGTATATACTCACTTCCGGACGTGCCCTGCTTCTTTCCGGTAGCCTTCTTTCCTAAGAATCAGCGCTTGAAGGACCTTTGGTGACGTCACGGCTTGTGATTGGTCGCGCGAGCGGTCACATGGGCGGTCGCGCGACCAATCACAAGCCGCGACATCACCGGAGGTCCTTCAAGCGCTGATTCTTAGGAAGGAAGGCTGCCGGAAATAAGCAGGGCGCTTCCGAGGATGAGTATTTTCCTATTAGGTATATACTCACCTCCGGACGCGCCCTGCTTCTTTCCGGCAGCCTTCCTTCCTAAGAATCAGCGCTTGAAGGACCTTTGGTGACGTCGCGGCTTGTGATTGGTCGCGCGAGCGGTCACATGGGCGGTCACGTGACCAATCACAAGCCGCGATGTCATCTAAGGCCCTTCACACGCTGATTCTAAGGAAGGAAGAGGAAGGCTGCCGGTTAGTACCAGGGCGCGTCCGAGGGTGAGTATAGCAATATTTTTTATTTTAATTCTTTATTTTACACTTAAATATGGATTCCAATACCGATTTCCGATATTGCAAACATATCGCAACTCAGGATCGGAATTCCGATAACAGATTCAGAAGATCGCCAACCTCATGGCCGACCCCACACAGGGGTCGGGTCGGGTTTCATGAAACCCAACTTTGCCAAAAGTCGGCGACTTCTGAAAATGGCCGACCCGTTTCGCTCAACCCTAATGACCATTAAGTGTGGTTTCGTTCATAGAGATGGGTTTCTGTCCATCTCTGCATCCAGCTCCTTCCACTTTTAGAAGCAGAAAACATGTTATAATGTAGTCATTGACATTGAACCTGATTAAACCCTTACCTTCTCTACTTTTGAGTTACGCTAAGGTTGGCTAATATAATGCAGGTAGTCTATGTCATCTTCCTTTTAATCCTTTTTGCTTTGATTAGTAAAATTCTGGCTCTTCCAAAACTGACCTTAGGCTTTCCATATATCAAATAGTGTTTAGCCAATAGCTAATCCTCCTTAAATCGGCCAAGTCTTCATTCGAGTCTGCAGGCAAAACCATTGCCAGACTGATCCCACTCCAAATAAATAAATAAATAAGCATTACACAATTCAACATCCTGATCTTTATTACCTTTAACTTCTAGTTTTCTGGGCAGTTGAATAGATACTCAATCTGGAGATGATCGAATGTGTCAAAATTCTAATTTGACAAATTTTGTCAATTTTCAGGGAAATTTGACTTGCAACAAGTCACTCTATGTTAATTCAATGTTCCTTATTAGGTTTTTGAGTCTCTTTAGATCTCAGAGTCTACTCACACCTGGGAATATCCACAAATGTCCTAGACAGAGATGAGCGAACACCTACTGACCTACTGTAATGTCCGGGTTCTGAACTCTGAACATGGACTTCTCCCGGAAGTCCATTTTAGTGCTTGGAATTCCAGGAGAACTGTGTGTGAGAGGGAGACTGCATCCTTTGGCAGCCTCCTACCCCTTACTATGACCATTTTACAGCACCAAAGTTTGGGTCCCCATTGACTTCTCCAGGGTTCGGTTTCAAGTTCGGGTAGACTTCTTGTACCCAATCCGAAAGCTCAGTCGAACCTGATTAACTTGGACATCCATGGGTTCCATCATCCCTAGTCTTGGAGCCTCCTTTCTTAGTGACGTCCCAGACACAACGAGATGGTTCTCTAAAACTTTCTATTATTCTATTTTTTTCCCCATTTTTCCTCATATAATGTCAAATTTTGCAGTTTTGTTACTTAAAGGTTGTCTATGACTTAGAAATTGAGTTCTAAAGCCCCAATCTCGGAATTGCTTGGATGCCCAGCGATCAGACCTCAAAGTTATCCCCTATCCTGTAAGTAGGGCCATACTTGTGTATTTTTATGAATAAACTGAGTAGTGGGTGCACAGCCCAAAGTTGGCAATACTCATAAAATAATTGCCAAATGAATCCTGTTTGGTGGAACAGAGGGGAACATCTCCGGACCATCACAGTGGAAGAATCAAACGTGACCAACCTAACTACTTTCCGAGACTGGACACCAATCCTATTCCACACATTCGATTTCCAGTAGATCCTGTTGAAAGCTGCTGACACCAATGAAATATTTATGACCATATTACGAAATATACTTTTTTTTGGCTAAATCCAAAACAGTTTTCCAACTTGTGGCAAGTTCTAACCAGTTGTCTACCACTTTTTTTTATATCCACACCTAAACATCCTTTAAATGAATAGGAAAAAGGAAAGCAGTAAAAAAAAAAATATTAACAGATAAAAATAAAGCAATATGAAAAAGTCAGAATCCATAATTTGCCTGATGGATTTTATACAGTAATCTCATTATATGTATTCCATATGTTTTCATTAGATTTTTAGTATTTCGCCTTCTACCTTCAATGAGGCAAGAAAATTACGTCTACAAGCAAGAGCAGATGTAAATATTCCTTTATCCATAAATTTATTAATACACTCAATGTTTTACTTGTTTTTCCAATAGAAATACATGGTGTGGGCTTATACGGTTGGATAAAGTCAAACAAACCTCATTAACCTTCAATTTTCTTACACCACTTTAAAATGTAATTGCTCCGTAGCCTTAAATCCCAATTTCCTTTCAATTTTTTCATAAGTACCTGTTAATTGCTAGACTCCATCTAGGTTTTGGCAACAAATTGACATTTTTTTTTCCAATTCTCCATTTTTTTCGTACTTTTTTTTTTTTTTTTATAGCGCCTGGGAACAGAGACGCAGTTGGAGAACGGGTGTATTTTTCCAAGCGTGGGATTACAACTTTTACAAACTCCCTACACATAGAGCTAAAAAAAGGACACAAATCTGTTCTTGAAATCCACACTCCAGGCTGAGCGAACGCCCTTCTGATTCAAAGGGTGTTATTTCTAATTAAGAATTTTAATAGTCAAGGTGTTTTTGGAACAAATGGAGTCAGTTCTAGGTAATTTTTTATAGCCAGGATGCAATATATTTGAAAATGAAATTTTAAGTACAGGTTTGATATTCCAAGGTTGGGGCAAAAACAGTGCAGGAAACGGTCAATAAAGCAAAGAATGAAAAAGAAAAATCAATGCGGAGAGACAGTGGCCAAATATTTTCTGGCAATAGTTCCTGGCCAAAAATTTTGGAGCTACTTAAAAGTTGAAATATGATTTCCCCCAATCTTTTTTTTATATTTTTTTTGCAAGTGGTCTAATTGAATTATTATATTATTCTCTGGAGGTTAATTCAATATATATCCTTCATCCTGTGGAATGAAGACAAGAAAAAAAAATTCAAGCAATAACTTCACGAATGTTTAGTGCCAGAGGATTTTTACGTTGAAAAATTGTTTTTCAAACCTCCAATACTTTCTTTTCTTGGCCATTACTGAAGCCTCGGTTCACATGGATAATTAATCCAAGTGTAATTCCATTGACTGAGATCCATGTAGCGATTGATGGGACAGACTCGTTTTCCACCGTGAACTGTTAACATTCAGCATTAACAGTAAAATAATCACAGAGCTGAGATTTGTTCTGTTCACGTTGGGAAGGTCTACATTGTGATCATCCGGTTTCACTTTTTATCATCTTTTCAATATGACAACATAAATATTTTTTCCCATCATTTTTGGCAGATCTATTATTTGCACAGTAGCATCATAAAAATGCAGTATATAATGGAACAGCAGATGACTATGATCACCACTTCTTACGGGTTACATAGAGACATCACATGTTAGGTGTCGAGTTCCCGCCTCTACACAGGGGGAATCCGAACCATCTCTGCTGCGGTCTCCTATTCTTCTCCAGCCGCAGTGGAGTCTGCTCAGTGGAGACGTCAGTCCCAGCGTCTTGCTCAGTCTCACTCTGTGCATAGGGTTACTGCTGCTTTTCCAGCTTCTGCCATTGAAGCCAGTGCTGGGCAGCGGCGAGCAGACGGTTCTGGGACTAAGTCCTACTTTGCACACACTGAGCATGCCCAGGGCAAGATGTCTCAGTGGAGATCTAGGGTCACATGCTCAGGTACTGCAGCGACTTCCATTGGTCCTTCTCACGCAAGGTCCTGTAGGTACTAGTACTAAGTTCTGCTTTGCACACTGAGCATGCCCAGGGCAAGATCTCTCAGTGGAGATCTAGGGTCACATGCTCAGGTACTGCAGCAATTCCATTGGTCCTTCTTTGAAAGGTCCTATACGTGCTGCAGCTATTTAAGGCTCGCATGGCCGCACAGCCATGCACTAGTGTACATTTGTAATCGTGTGTGTGATGTGAGTGAAAGTCGTTCTTTAAAATCCCCTCCCTATTGGATGACTGTTCGCGGAAGGTGTATGATTGCTGTCTAGCGCCCGACTTACCCAACAGCACGTTACACACCAATACAGCGTCTAGTTGCTGTGTCCGCCAGTGCGGCGCCGTGCGCTTTCACAGCGCTTTCCTGACCCAAGCCTGGGTGGTTAGTGGCGTCCGTGCATTCTTTTGTTATTATTTTGGTTACGCTGTCACCCCAGTTGCGGTGTCGACCGCAAGTAGTCTACACAGGCTCAGATCCCAAGTCTTAGGACTGAGCTCGGAGACTCCTTGCTTGTGCTCTTGTGTGCGGTACCATGGCCCTGTGACTTAACAGGGTTCGCTTCCTTCACACAGGGTGAGGTTAACCCGTGTGTAGTCACATTGTACCGCCATATAGTCCGTCATTACTTGGCAGCAGGTTCCATCTCTGCACGGTGGACCCCGGGCTGCGAACGCACCTTATTCTACCTATCTTATTATTTGGTGCGTTCCGCGAGCCCTAACATTACACTAGCGCCAGGGTCTGGCTAGTAATGATGGACAAACAGCAATCTTTGCAGTACATCCAGCAGCTGGAGGGTAGGTTGGCGGCTCTCGAGCGCACAACCATAGCTGTGGATGTAACCGCAGTTGCTGTTCAAGCTGCTAGTGTGGCTGCAGCAACCTTGTCCACTGCCACCCCTGTACCGACTCTATCTCACCTCCGGCTGCCAGAAAAATTTTCTGGTGATAGTAAGTCTTGTAGGGGTTTCGTGAGTCAGTGCTCTATACATCTCGAGCTTCTGGCCTCTCGTTTCCCTACAGAGCGGGCAAAGGTGGGATTTATTGTGTCTCTCCTGTCGGACAGGGCGTTAGAGTGGGCTACGCCGCTGTGGGAGCGTGGAGATCATGTGGTGCAGAGTGCTTCGTTTTTCCTGAGCACTCTGAAACAGGTCTTTTTAGGACCTCGTGTCACCCATGATACGGCGCTCCAACTATTGGCATTGACTCAGGGCTCGTCCTTGGTCAGCCATTTTGCCGTCCACTTCCGCACTCTAGCATCTGAGCTGGAGTGGTCGGATAAAGCCCTAATTCCGATATTTTGGAGGGGGCTGGCTGACCACGTGAAGGACGCTCTGGCCACTAGGGAGATTCCCGCCACACTGGAGGAGTTAATAGCAGTGTCCACTCGTATTGACCTCCATTTTCACGAGCGGAGGTTAGAGCGAGCCCAGTGTAGGCAGAGGTTTCGGCTGGCACCCACCTTCGCCAAACCTTTGGAATCTCCAGTCCAGGCTCCTGAGTCACATGAGGCCATGGAAGTGTCACGAGCGGGATCTAAGTCCCGGACCGCTCGTGCACTCCAGGTTTGTCATGTTTGCCAGCAGTCAGGACATCTTGCCACCAGATGTTCCCAGCGGTCGAGGAAACGTCAGCGTCTAGTGGTAGTAGGTGGAGGTACACTAGACACGGCGACGTTTGCTTCCAAATTGTCCTTTAAGGGGACAATAACAATAGGCTCATTCACTCACTCATTCTGGGGCGGAGGGCAATTTTATGTCTTCTGCCTTCGCCCAACATCACGCAATACCCCTGGTTATGCTAGCTCAAGCAGTAACGGTACGAGCGGTGAATGGGTTGACATTGCCCTCACAGATAACACACCAGACCATCCCTTTTACTCTGTCCATGTCGCCATCCCATCAGGAGGTTATATCTCTGCTCGTCATTCCTGAGGGAATTGATGAGATCCTGTTGGGGATACCTTGGCTACGGTACCACTCTCCTCATATCAAGTGGTCCTCAGGCAGAATTCTGGGATGGGGTGAATCTTGTGGGGGTAGATGTCAGAGGGAGTGCATTCAGGTTGCTACTACAGAGGTACCCGCAGATCTATCCTCTCTCCCCAAGCAATATTGGTCCTATGCGGATGTGTTCTCCAAAAAGGCGGCGGAGACCCTTCCGCCCTATCGCCCCTATGATGGTCCTATTGATCTCTTGCCTGGTGCTGAGCCTCCCCGGGGTCGAGTCTATCCGTTATCTCTCCCGGAGACGGAGGCAATGTCTCAGTACATTCAAGAGAATCTGGCAAGAGGCTTCATCAGGAAGTCAGTGTCACCTGCTGGGGCAGGGTTCTTTTTCGTGGAGAAGATTTGGGAACTACTTCCATGCATAGATCATAGGGGTCTTAATGCCATCACTGTAAAGAATAAGTATCCTTTGCCCCTGACATCTGAGCTTTTTGATAGGCTATGGGGAGCAAGGGTATTCTGTGGGGTGCTTACAACCTGATTCGCATCCGTGAGGGGGACGAATGGAAGATGGCTTTTAACACCAGGGATGAGCACTATGAATATCTGGTGATGCCCTTCGGGCTCTGTAATGCCTCAGCCGTTTTCCAAGACTTTGTGAACGACATCTTCTGGGATATGCTTTCCACCTCGGTAGTAGTTCATCTGGATGATATTCTCATCTACTCTCCAGATATAGACTCCCACCGGAGAGATGTTTGCAAGGTCTTCAACCTCCTACGGGCTAACTCCCTCTATGCCAAGTTGGAGAAGTGTGTGTTTGAGCAGGAGTCCTTGCCTTTCCTTGGCTATATAATCTCTGCCCAGGGATTGGCTATGGATCCTGCCAAGCTACAGGCTGTGATGGACTGGCTGGATCCCCATTCTCTCAAAGCGATGCAGCGCTTTATGGGGTTCATTAATTACTATCGCCAGTTCATTCCCCACTTCTCAACTTTGGTAGCTCCCTTGGTTGCCCTCACCAAGAAGGGGGCAAATCCCAAGTTGTGGTCGGAGGAGGTCTCCAAGGCCTTTCTCTTTATTAAGTCACACTTCGCTAGCGCTCCCACCCTGCATCGCCCCAATGTAGATAGGCCATTTATTATAGAGGTGGATGCCTCATCCGTTGGTGCTGGAGCAGTCCTCTTCCAAAAGGATGCTCAAGGTCGGAAGCATCCTTGCTTCTTCTTCTCTAAGAAAATGAAATGCTAGGTGAAATCCCAAGAAACAATGAAAACCCTATATTAAGGGTCACCAATCTAACCCAAGAAGAGGTGCGAAACCGGCTAAATAAGATTAAAATAGATAAATCTCCGGGTCCGGATGGCATACACCCACGAGTACTAAGAGAACTAAGTAATGTAATAGATAAACCATTATTTCTTATTTTTAGTGACTCTATAGCAACAGGGTCTATTCCGCAGGACTGGCGCATAGCAAATGTGGTGCCAATATTCAAAAAGGGCTCTAAAAGTGAACCTGGAAATTATAGGCCAGTAAGTCTAACCTCTATTGTTGGTAAAATATTTGAAGGGTTTCTGAGGGATGTTATTCTGGATTATCTCAATGAGAATAACTGTTTAACTCCATATCAGCATGGGTTTATGAGAAATCGCTCCTGTCAAACCAATCTAATCAGTTTTTATGAAGAGGTAAGCTATAGACTGGACCACGGTGAGTCATTGGACGTGGTATATCTCGATTTTTCCAAAGCGTTTGATACCGTGCCGCACAAGAGGTTGGTACACAAAATGAGAATGCTTGGTCTGGGGGAAAATGTGTGTAAATGGGTTAGTAACTGGCTTAGTGATAGAAAGCAGAGGGTGGTTATAAATGGTATAGTCTCTAACTGGGTCGCTGTGACCAGTGGGGTACCGCAGGGGTCAGTATTGGGACCTGTTCTCTTCAACATATTCATTAATGATCTGGTAGAAGGTTTACACAGTAAAATATCGATATTTGCAGATGATACAAAACTATGTAAAGCAGTTAATACAAGAGAAGATAGTATTCTGCTACAGATGGATCTGGATAAGTTGGAAACTTGGGCTGAAAGGTGGCAGATGAGGTTTAACAATGGTAAATGTAAGGTTATACACATGGGAAGAGGGAATCAATATCACCATTACACACTGAACGGGAAACCACTGGGTAAATCTGACAGGGAGAAGGACTTGGGGATCCTAGTTAATGATAAACTTACCTGGAGCAGCCAGTGCCAGGCAGCAGCTGCCAAGGCAAACAGGATCATGGGGTGCATTAAAAGAGGTCTGGATACACATGATGAGAGCATTATACTGCCTCTGTACAAATCCCTAGTTAGACCACACATGGAGTACTGTGTCCAGTTTTGGGCACCGGTGCTCAGGAAGGATATAATGGAACTAGAGAGAGTACAAAGGAGGGCAACAAAATTAATAAAGGGGATGGGAGAACTACAATACCCAGATAGATTAGCGAAATTAGGATTATTTAGTCTAGAAAAAAGACGACTGAGGGGCGATCTAATAACCATGTATAAGTATATAAGGGGACAATACAAATATCTCGCTGAGGATCTGTTTATACCAAGGAAGGTGACGGGCACAAGGGGGCATTCTTTGCGTCTGGAGGAGAGAAGGTTTTTCCACCAACATAGAAGAGTAGGGTTGAGCGAAACGGGTCGAACATTTTCAAAAGTCGCCGACTTTTGGCTAAGTCCGGGTTTCATGAAACCCGATCCGACCCCTGTGCGGGGTCGGCCATGCGGTACGCGACTTTCGCGCCAAAGTCGCGTTTCAATGACGCGAAAAGCGCCATTTCTCAGCCAATGAAGGTAAACGCAGAGTGTGGGCAGCGTGATGACATAGGTCCTGGTCCCCACCATCTTAGAGAAGGGCATTGCAGTGATTGGCTTGCTGTCTGCGACGTCACAGGGGCTATAAAGAGGCGTTCCCGCCGACCGCCATCTTACTGCTGCTGATCTGAGCTTAGGGAGAGGTTGCTGCCGCTTTGTCAGAAGCAGGGATAGCGTTAGGCAGGGTCCATTAACCACAAAACCGCTTGTGCTGCAGCGATTTGCACTGTCCAACACCACCCTCGGTGTGCAGGGACAGTGGAAGTTTTTTTTTTTTTTTTTTTCCCCTCAGCGCTGTAGCTCATTGGGCTGCCCTAGAAGGCTCCCTGATAGCTGCATTGCTGTGTGTACGCCGCTGTGCAAACCAACTGCTTTTTTCAAAGCACAAATCCTCTTGTTCCTTCCTTTCTGCACAGCTATCTTTTTTGTTTGTCCACACTTTTTATTTCATTTGTGCATCAGTCCACTCCTTATTGCTGCCTGCCATACCTGGCTGAGATTACTGCAGGCAGGGAGATAGTAGCTGCCTGCCATACCTGGCTGAGATTACTGCAGGCAGGGAGATAGTAATTGTAGGACATTCCCTGTTTTTTTTTTTTTTTTTTTTTTGGTGGGAGATTAAGATTGGCAATTTGGCATTTCTGCTAGAGTGCCATCCCTGTGTGTGCCATCTCTCTCACATAGTGGGCCATAGAAAGCCTTTTCATTTTTCTGTATTTTTTTTTGTGGGGTGTATAAATTCTCCCTGATAAAAATACAGTGGGAGATTAATATTGGCCTTTGGGCTTGTGTGCCAGTCCTGAGTGTGCCATCTCTCTCACAAATAGTGGGCCATAGAAAGCCTATTTATTTTTTTTTTTGGTTTTATAAATTCTCCCTGAAAAAAAGGGAGATTAATATTGGCCTCTGGGCTTGTGTGCCAGTCCTGAGCGTGCCATCTGTGCCAGCCCTGAGCGTGCCATCTCTCTCACAAATAGTGGGCCATAGAAAGCCTATTTAATTTTTTTTTTTGTTTTATAAATTTTCCCTGAAAAAAGGGAGATTAATATTGGCCTCTGGGCTTGTGTGCCAGTTGTGAGCGTGCCATCTGTGCCAGTCCTGAGCGTGCCATCTCTCTCACAAATAGTGGGCCATAGAAAGCCTATTTAAATATTTTTTTGGTTTTATAAATTCTCCCAGAAAAAAAGGGAGATTAATATTGGCCTCTGGGCTTGTGTGCCAGTCCTGAGCGTGCCATCTGTGCCAGCCAGCCCTGAGCGTGCCATCTCTCTCACAAATAGTGGGCCATAGAAAGCCTATTTAATTTTTTTTTTTGTTTTATCAATTTTCCCTGAAAAAAGGGAGATTAATATTGGCCTCTGGGCTTGTGTGCCAGTTGTGAGCGTGCCATCTGTGCCAGTCCTGAGCGTGCCATCTCTCTCACAAATAGTGGGCCATAGAAAGCCTATTTAAATATTTTTTTGGTTTTATAAATTCTCCCAGAAAAAAAGGGAGATTAATATTGGCCTCTGGGCATGTGTGCCAGTCCTGAGCGTGCCATCTGTGCCAGCCAGCCCTGAGCGTGCCATCTCTCTCACAAATAGTGGGCCATAGAAAGCCTATTTAATTTTTTTTTTTGTTTTATCAATTTTCCCTGAAAAAAGGGAGATTAATATTGGCCTCTGGGCTTGTGTGCCAGTTGTGAGCGTGCCATCTGTGCCAGTCCTGAGCGTGCCATCTCTCTCACAAATAGTGGGCCATAGAAAGCCTATTTAAATATTTTTTTGGTTTTATAAATTCTCCCAGAAAAAAAGGGAGATTAATATTGGCCTCTGGGCTTCTGTGCCAGTCCTGAGCGTGCCATCTGTGCCAGTCCTGAGCGTCCCATCTCTCTCACAAATAGTGGGCCATAGAAAGCCTATTTTATTTTTTTTTTGGGTTTTAGAAATTCTCCCTGAAAAAAGGGAGATTAATATTGGCCTCTGGGCTTGTGTGCCAGTTGTGAGCGTGCCATCTGTGCCAGTCCTGAGCGTGCCATCTCTCTCACAAATAGTGGGCCATAGAAAGCCTATTTAAATATTTTTTTGGTTTTATAAATTCTCCCAGAAAAAAAGGGAGATTAATATTGGCCTCTGGGCTTCTGTGCCAGTCCTGAGCGTGCCATCTGTGCCAGTCCTGAGCGTCCCATCTCTCTCACAAATAGTGGGCCATAGAAAGCCTATTTTATTTTTTTTTTGGGTTTCAGAAATTCTCCCTGGAAAAAAAAAGGGAGATTAATATTGCCCTTTGGGCTTGTGTGCCAGTACTAAGCGTTCCATCTCTCTCTCTCTCTCAGTCAGTGGGCCATAGAACGCATATTTTTGGTTTTATTTGTTTTCTAAATTCTCCCTGAAAAAATCATTTTATTTTATTTGGTTTCTAAATTCTTCCTGATAAAATCATATTTTTTTTATTATTTTTATTTCTAAAGTCTCCCTGAAAAAAAAAAAAAAAAAACAACCAAAAAAACAGTGGGAGATTAATATTGGCCTTTCTGCTTGTGTGCCAGTCTTGACTCCTGGGTGTGCCATCTCTCTCTCTCTCTCTCTCTCTCTCTCTCTCTCTCCAATTGTGGTCCATAGAAAGCCTATATTTTTTTTCCTTGATTTGGGTTCTAAAATCTACCAGAGAAAATAACTACATCAATCATTGGTAGAAAAATATTGGCCTCTGGGTTTGTGTGCCACTCCTGACTCCTGTGTGCGTCATCTCTCAGTCAGTGGGCCATAGAACGCCTATTTTTGGTTTTATTTGTTTTCTAAATTCTCCCTGAAAAAATCATTTTATTTTATTTGGTTTCTAAATTCTTCCTGATAAAATCATATTTTTTTTATTATTTTTTTTTCTAAAGTCTCCCTGAAAAAAAAAAAAAAAAACAGTGGGAGATTAATATTGGCCTTTCTGCTTGTGTGCCAGTCTTGACTCCTGGGTGCGTCATCTCTCAGTCAGTGGGCCATAGAACGCCTATTTTTGGTTTTATTTGTTTTATAAATTCTCCCTGAAAAAATCATTTTATTTTATTTGGTTTCTAAATTCTTCCTGATAAAATCATATTTTTTTTATTATTTTTTTTTCTAAAGTCTCCCTGAAAAAAAAAAAAAAAAAACAACCAAAAAAAACAGTGGGAGATTAATATTGGCCTTTCTGCTTGTGTGCCAGTCTTGACTCCTGGGTGTGTCATCTCTCAGTCAGTGGGCCATAGAACGCCTATTTTTGGTTTTATTTGTTTTATAAATTCTCCCTGAAAAAATCATTTTATTTTATTTGGTTTCTAAATTCTTCCTGATAAAATCATATTTTTTTTATTATTTTTTTTTCTAAAGTCTCCCTGAAAAAAAAAAAAAAAAAAACAAAAAAAAAACAGTGGGAGATTAATATTGGCCTTTCTGCTTGTGTGCCAGTCTTGACTCCTGGGTGTGCCATCTCTCTCTCTCTCTCTCTCCAATTGTGGTCCATAGAAAGCCTACATTTTTTTTCCTTGATTTGGGTTCCAAAATCTACCAGAGAAAATAACTCCATCAATCATTGGTAGAAAAATATTGGCCTCTGGGCTTGTGTGCCACTCCTGATTCCTGTGTGCGTCATCTCTCACTCAGTGGCCCATAGAAAGCATATAGTTTGTTACATTTGTTTTCTAAATTCTCCCTGCAAAAATCTATTTTTTTTTTTTTGGGGGGTTTCTAAAGTGTTCCTGAAAAAAATAAAAATAAAAAAAAAATAATAGTGTGACATTAATATTAACATTTGTGCTTCAGTGACAGTCCTGCGTGTGGGGCATCTCTCTAATTTGCAGCCACCAAAAAAAGAGTGTGTAACATTGGGCCTGATTTTCGCTGTGGTCTCACCAACCTGTAAAGGGGTAGCTAAATCATACTGAAGTTATAGCTCACCGTGTAAGTTGTGTGACTGCAACAAATAACGTTAGTTTGGTTACGTTTTTAAAACAATGAGGAAGTCTAGTGGAAGAGGTCGTGGCCGGGGGCGTTCATTGTCAGCTGGTAATGAGGGTAGTGGTAGTGGTGGAGCATCAGGTGGTCGTGGGGGAAAAAATATTGCACCTAAGTCTGGAGCTGTGGAGCCAGGTTCGTCGTCCGGCTACACAAGGCCTCGAACGCTCCCTTTTCTGGGATTAGGAAAACCGCTTTTAAAGCCGGAGCAGCAAGAGCAAGTTTTGGCTTATCTTGCTGACTCAGCCTCTAGCTCTTTTGCCTCATCTCGTGAAACTGGTAAAAGTAAAAGCAGCGCGTCGTTAGTGGATGTTCACGGTCAGGGACAAGTCACTTCCTTGTCCTCTTCAGCAAAAACAACAACAGAGAAGAATGCAGCAGGCGACACAACGGGTTACTCCATGGAGCTCTTTACACATACCGTCCCTGGCTTAGAAAGTGAAGCAGTTAACAGTCCATGCCCATTACAAATTGAATCTGACATGGAGTGCACTGACGCACAGCCACAGCCAGACTACTATGCTGGTCCTTTGACTCAGACCACAACATTGCCCTCGCAGGGTGCTGATCAAGAATCAGACCCTGATGAGACTATGTTGCCCCATCACGAACGCTATACCACCGAACGACACGGTGACACAGACGAAGTTGCGCAGGAGGTACAAGAAGAGTTATTAGATGACCCAGTTCTTGACCCCGATTGGCAGCCATTGGGGGAACAGGGTGCAGGCGGCAGCAGTTCTGAAGCAGAGGAGGAGGAGGGGCCGCAGCAGGCATCAACATCGCCACAGGTTCCATCTGCCGGGCCCGTATCTTGCCCAAAACGCGTGGCAAAGCCAAAACCTGGTGGAGGACAGCGTGGCCATCCGGTTAAAGCTCAGTCTGCAATGCCTGAAAAGGTATCCGATGCTAGAAAGAGTGCAGTCTGGCATTTTTTTAAACAACATCCAATTGATCAGCGCAAAGTCATCTGTCAAAAATGTTCTACTTCCTTAAGCAGAGGTCAGAATCTGAAAAGTCTCAATACTAGTTGCATGCATAGACATTTAACCACCATGCATTTGAAAGCTTGGACTAACTACCAAACGTCCCTTAAGGTTGTTGCACCCTCGGCCAATGAAGCTAGTCATCAACGCAACATCCCTTCCGGCAGTGTAGGACCACCATTTAGCGCACCACCTGCTGTATCTGTGCAGGTATCTTTGCCAGGCCAAAGCAGTCAGGGTCAGGGAATCACCAGTTTCGTAGTAGGAAACACTGCATCTAGGGCACCGGCGGCAACAATACCATCTCCCACCGTCTCTCAGTCTGCCATGTCCACCGGCACCCCCGCTAGTTCCACGATCTCCAGCTCTCCAGTCCAGCTCACCCTACATGAGACTATGGTTAGAAAAAGGAAATACTTAGCCTCGCATCCGCGTACACAGGGTTTGAACGCCCACATAGCTAGACTAATCTCGTTAGAGATGATGCCCTACCGGTTAGTTGAAAGCGAAGCTTTCAAAGACCTGATGGACTACGCTGTACCACGCTACGAGCTACCCAGTCGACACTTTTTTTCCAGAAAAGCCATCCCAGCCCTCCACCAGCATGTTAAAGAGCGCATCGTCCATGCACTCAGGCAATCTGTGAGCACAAAGGTGCACCTGACAACAGATGCATGGACCAGTAGGCATGGCCAGGGACGTTACGTGTCCATCACGGCACACTGGGTAAATGTGGTGGATTCAGGGTCCACAGGGGACAGCAAGTTTGGGACAGTTCTGCCTAGCCCACGGTCTAGTAAACAGTTGTCTGTAGCCGTTCGCACCCCCTCCTCCTCCTCCTCCTCGTCCTCCTGCAGAAGCAAGAGCTCGTCCACAGACCGCAGTCGCACAAACACTCCATCCGCACCTGCCACTGTTGCACACCAGGTCTCCCATTATGGGGCAGCTACTGGCATACGTCAGCAGGCTGTATTGGCTATGAAGTGTTTGGGCGACAATAGACACACCGCGGAAGTTCTGTCCGAGTTCTTGCAGCAAGAAACGCAGTCGTGGCTGGGCACTGTAGATCTTGAGGCAGGCAAGGTAGTGAGTGATAACGGAAGGAATTTCATGGCTGCCATCTCCCTTTCCCAACTGAAACACATTCCTTGCCTGGCTCACACCTTAAACCTGGTGGTGCAGTGCTTCCTGAAAAGTTATCCGGGGTTATCCGACCTGCTCCTCAAAGTGCGTGGACTTTGCGCACATATCCGCCGTTCGCCTGTACACTCCAGCCGTATGCAGACCTATCAGCGTTCTTTGAACCTTCCCCAGCATCGCCTAATCATAGACGTTGCAACAAGGTGGAACTCAACACTGCACATGCTTCAGAGACTGTGCGAACAGAGGCGGGCTGTTATGTTTTTGTGGGAGGATACACATACACGGGCAGGCAGTAGGATGGCAGACATGGAGTTGTCAGGTGTGCAGTGGTCGAAGATTCAAGACATGTGTCAAGTCCTTCAGTGTTTTGAGGAATGCACACGGCTGGTTAGTGCAGACAACGCCATAATAAGCATGAGCATCCCCCTAATGCGTCTGCTGATGCAAAGTTTGACGCACATAAAGGATCAGGCGTCTGCACCAGAGGAAGAGGAAAGCCTTGATGACAGTCAGCGATTGTCTGGTCAGGGCAGTGTACATGACGAGGTACCGGGCGAAGAGGAGGTGGAGGATGAGGAGGATGATGGGGATGAGTATATTTTTAATGAGGAAGCTTTCCCGGGGGCACGGGAAATTGGTGGCGTGGCAAGGCCGGGTTCTGGTTTTTTGAGGGACACAAGTGACGTAGATTTGCCTGCAACTGCCCCTCAACCAAGCACAACCGCAGATTTGACAACGGGAACTTTGGCCCACATGGCGGATTATGCCTTGCGTATCCTCAAAAGGGACACACGCATTACAAAAATGATGAACGATGACGATTACTGGTTGGCCTGCCTCCTTGATCCTCGCTATAAAGGCAAATTGCAAAATATTATGCCACATGAGAACTTGGAACTAATATTAGCAACAAAACAATCAACTCTTGTTGACCGTTTGCTTCTGGCATTCCCTGCACACAGCGCCCGTGATCGTTCTCACACGAGCTCCAGGGGCCAGCAGACCAGAGGTGTTAGAGGGGCAGAAATCAGAAGTGGCGTTGGACAGAGGGGTTTTCTGACCAGGTTGTGGAGTGATTTTTCTATGACCGCAGACAGGACAGGTACTGCAGCATCAATTCAAAGTGACAGGAGACAACATTTGTCCAGTATGGTTACAAACTATTTTTCATCCCTTATCGACGTTCTCCCTCAACCGTCATTCCCATTTGATTACTGGGCATCCAAATTAGACACCTGGCCAGAATTGGCAGAATATGCATTGCAGGAGCTTGCTTGCCCGGCAGCTAGTGTCCTATCAGAAAGAGTATTCAGTGCTGCAGGTTCAATACTAACAGAAAAAAGGACTCGTCTGGCTACCCAAAATGTAGATGATCTAACCTTCATTAAAATGAACCACAACTGGATTTCAAAATCTTTTGCCCCACCCTGCCCGGCTGACACCTAGCTTTCCTATGAAAAGGTCTTGCCTGTGGACTATTCTGAATGACTTTTCCAATCTCGTAATTTTCTTCACCTGATTGTCCAGCATACGACATGTTTCCACCTCACGAAATGGCCAAACTCCCCACACGGGGCCGTGCTATCGCCACTTTGCGCTTGGACCCTTGAGAGTGCTGTTTGTCTGAAGAGGTGGGTGTGGCCGCTTTTGGTCGACGGCACTGCCACTGGGTCCCTCATAGTACAATAAAGTGTCTCTGGCGGTGGTGGTGCGCACCCAACGTCAGACACACCGTTGTAATATGAGGGGCCCTGTGCCTGTACCGCCGGCCACAAGACAGTTCCCCCCCCCAGCTCAAACAGTGCTCTACCACTAGCAAAATTATCTCTCACAGCTTCACCAATGTGTAGTCTAGCCGCTGACATCCTTCAATGCCTGGCACTGACAATACCATTGTTTTGACATTTTTGTTATGTTAGGCCTTCGAAGCCTGTCTGCGGTCCCTTCTTTCTACAACTACTACACTGACCAGGCCACTGCTGGCCGTGTTACCCTGGAACCAATTTAAAAGTGCCTACAGTCAGCCCAATTTTGTTATGTTAGGCCTTCGAAGACTGTCTGCCGTCACTCCTTCCACTAGACTTCCACTGACCATACACTGCTGCCCATGTACCCCTGGAACCAATTTAAAGTGCCTACAGCCAGCCCAATTTTGTTATGTTAGGCCTTCGAAGCCTGTCTGCGGTCACTCCTTCCACTAGACTTCCACTGACCAGACCACTGCTGCCCGTGTACCCCTGGAACCAATTTAAAAGTGCCTACAGCCAGCCCAAGTTTGTTATGTTAGGCCTTGGAAGCCTGTCTGCGGTCACTCCTTCCACTAGACTTCCACTGACCAGACCACTGCTGCCCGTGTACCCCTGGAACCAATTTAAAAGTGCCTACAGCCAGCCCAAGTTTGTTATGTTAGGCCTTGGAAGCCTGTCTGCGGTCACTCCTTCCACTAGACTTCCACTGACCAGACCACTGCTGCCCGTGTACCCCTGGAACCAATTTAAAAGTGCCTACAGCCAGCCCAAGTTTGTTATGTTAGGCCTTGGAAGCCTGTCTGCGGTCACTCCTTCCACTAGACTTCCACTGACCAGACCACTGCTGCCCGTGTACCCCTGGAACCAATTTAAAAGTGCCTACAGCCAGCCCAAGTTTGTTATGTTAGGCCTTGGAAGCCTGTCTGCGGTCACTCCTTCCACTAGACTTCCACTGACCAGACCACTGCTGCCCGTGTACCCCTGGAACCAATTTAAAAGTGCCTACAGCCAGCCCAAGTTTGTTATGTTAGGCCTTCTAAGCCTGTCTGCGGTCCATTCTTTCAACTACTACTACACTGACCAGGTCACTGCTGCCCGTGTACCCCTGGAACCAATTTAAAATTGCCTACAGCCAGCCCAATTTTTTTATTTTAGGCCTTCGATGCCTGTCTGCGGTCCATTCTTTCAACTACTACTACACTGACCAGGTCACTGCTGCCCGTGTACCCCTGGAACCAATTTAAAATTGCCTACAGCCATGTGTTATTATTTTAGGCCTTCGATGCCTGTCTGCGGTCACTCCTTCCACTAGGCCTCCACTGACCACACCACTGCTGTCCGTGTACCCCTGGAACCAATTTAAAATTGCCTACAGCCATGTGTTATTATTTTAGGCCTTCGATGCCTGTCTGCGGTCACTCCTTCCACTAGGCCTCCACTGACCACACCACTGCTGTCCGTGTACCCCTGGAACCAATTTAAAATTGCCTACAGCCATGTGTTATTATTTTAGGCCTTCGATGCCTGTCTGCGGTCACTCCTTCCACTAGGCCTCCACTGACCACACCACTGCTGTCCGTGTACCCCTGGAACCAATTTAAAATTGCCTACAGCCATGTGTTATTATTTTAGGCCTTCGATGCCTGTCTGCGGTCACTCCTTCCACTAGGCCTCCACTGACCACACCACTGCTGCCCGTGTACCCCTGGAACCAATTTAAAATTGCCTACAGCCAGCCCAATTTTTTTATTTTAGGCCTTCGATGCCTGTCTGCGGTCCATTCTTTCAACTACTACTACACTGACCAGGTCACTGCTGTCCGTGTACCCCTGGAACCAATTTAAAATTGCCTACAGCCATGTGTTATTATTTTAGGCCTTCGATGCCTGTCTGCGGTCACTCCTTCCACTAGGCCTCCACTGACCACACCACTGCTGTCCGTGTACCCCTGGAACCAATTTAAAATTGCCTACAGCCATGTGTTATTATTTTAGGCCTTCGATGCCTGTCTGCGGTCACTCCTTCCACTAGGCCTCCACTGACCACACCACTGCTGTCCGTGTACCCCTGGAACCAATTTAAAATTGCCTACAGCCAGCCCAATTTTTTTATTTTAGGCCTTCGATGCCTGTCTGCGGTCCATTCTTTCAACTACTACTACACTGACCAGGTCACTGCTGTCCGTGTACCCCTGTAACCAATTTAAAATTGCCTACAGCCATGTGTTATTATTTTAGGCATTCGATGCCTGTCTGCGGTCCATTTTTTCAACTACTACTACACTGACCAGGTCACTGCTGCCCGTGTACCCCTGGAACCAATTTAAAATTGCCTACAGCCATGTGTTATTATTTTAGGCCTTCGATGCCTGTCTGCGGTCACTCCTTCCACTAGGCCTCCACTGACCACACCACTGCTGCCCGTGTACCCCTGGAACCAATTTAAAATTGCCTACAGCCAGCCCAATTTTTTTATTTTAGGCCTTCGATGCCTGTCTGCGGTCCATTCTTTCAACTACTACTACACTGACCAGGTCACTGCTGCCCGTGTACCCCTGGAACCAATTTAAAATTGCCTACAGCCATGTGTTATTATTTTAGGCCTTCGATGCCTGTCTGCGGTCACTCCTTCCACTAGGCCTCCACTGACCACACCACTGCTGTCCGTGTACCCCTGGAACCAATTTAAAATTGCCTACAGCCATGTGTTATTATTTTAGGCCTTCGATGCCTGTCTGCGGTCCATTCTTTCAACTACTACTACACTGACCAGGGCACTGCTGGCCGTGTACCCCTGGAACCAACATCAGAAAATATAAAAATAAGTATTTTGCTTATAAAAAAGAAAATACTGGTGAGATATCAAATGCAGACATTTTAACATTAAAAACAAACACACAACTCTAATCTGGTACAGTACTAAAAATGGCCACCAGCTACAATTACTTTCTCCTGCAAGTAGTTAACTGAAAGTTTTTTTAAATTGAAAACACACATATGGCATCCACCGAGTGTTGTCCTGTCGCGTCTTCTTTATATTATTGCCGAGAAGATGCAAAATAATGAAAATAATAAAATCATTAATTACCAAAATAATAGAGAAAGTCAACACCACATTGCAAATAAACATTCATTCCAAATAAAGAAGCAGGGCGCGTCCGAGGGTGAGTATATACCTAATAAGAATATAATCACCCTCGGACGCGCAATGCTTATTTCCAACAGCCTTCCTTCCTAAGAATCAGCCCTTCCGTCGTGTAGAGAGACGTTGTGTTACACTCCAAGGTGTTCCCCAGGTTGCCTTTCCTGAGCTTCGATCTTCCGGCTCTCGTTTAGTAGTTCTTGGAAACTACTCTGCATTAGGCCTTCAAATTGGGTATGGGGTGTAGAGAGATGGTGTGTTCCACTCCAAGGTGTTCCCCAGGTTGCCTTTCCTGAGCTTCGATCTTCCGGCTCTCGTTTAGTAGTTGTTGGAAACTACGCTGCATTAGGCCTTCAAATTGGGTATGGGGTGTAGCGAGAGGGTGTGTTACACTCCAAGGTGTTCCCCAGGTTGCCTTTCCTGAGCTTCGATCTTCCGGCTCTCGTTTAGTAGTTCTTGGAAACTACACTGCATTAGGCCTTCAAATTGGGTATGGGGTGTAGAGAGAGGGTGTGTTACACTCCAAGGTGTTCCCCAGGTTGCCTTTCCTGAGCTTCGATATTCCGGCTCTCGTTTAGTAGTTGTCGGAAACTACGCTGCATTAGGCCTACAAATTGGGTATGGGGCGTAGAGAGAGGGTGTGTTACACTCCAAGGTGTTCCCCAGGTTGCCTTTCCTGAGCTTCGATATTCCGGCTCTCGTTTAGTAGTTGTCGGAAACTACGCTGCATTAGGCCTACAAATTGGGTATGGGGTGTAGAGAGAGGGTGTGTTACACTCCAAGGTGTTCCCCAGGTTGCCTTTCCTGAGCTTCGATCTTCATGCTCTCGTTTAGTAGTTGTCGGAAACTACGCTGCATTAGGCCTACAAATTGGGTATGGGGTGTAGAGAGAGGGTTTGTTACACTCCAAGGTGTTCCCCAGGTTGCCTTTCCTGAGCTTCGATCTTCCGGCTCTCGTTTAGTAGTTGTTGGAAACTACGCTGCATTAGGCCTTCAAATTGGGTATGGGGTGTAGCGAGAGGGTGTGTTACACTCCAAGGTGTTCCCCAGGTTGCCTTTCCTGAGCTTCGATCTTCCGGCTCTCGTTTAGTAGTTCTTGGAAACTACACTGCATTAGGCCTTCAAATTGGGTATGGGGTGTAGAGAGAGGGTGTGTTACACTCTAAGGTGTTCCCCAGGTTTCCTTGCCATTGCTTCGGTCTTCCGACTCTCGTTTAGTAGTTGTAGAAAAGTACACTGCATTAGGCCATACAAAATGGGTATGGGGTGGAGAGAGATGGTGTGTTACACTCCAAGGTGTTCCCCAGGTTGCCTTTCCTGAGCTTCTATCTTCAGGCTCTCATTAAATTGTGGTTAAATGGAACAACTGCATTTGGCGTACTAGTTGGTTTGGGGCCTACTATCGGTGTCTGCCACTCCTTGCTGTTCTCCTCCACTGAACAAAGCTGTGCCGCCTGTTTACTACGGTTGCCAATTTTGAACTGCATTTCGACTACTTACTGATTTGGCCCTACTCTCTGTGTCAGCCTCTCATTCCAGTTGTCCTCCACTGCAATGCCCCCTGGTTATTCCTGTGTTACCAATTTTGAACTGCATTTAGCCCACTTTCTTCTTTGGGCCTATATCTGTGTTTCCACTTCATCGTGCCCATTGCCCAGCCAGTGATAGATGAGTCTGCTGGTACATTGACCCATAACGCAACATTCCCCGTGCACGCTACACAACAACATTGTGACCCTGCTGAAAGTCAGGTTGCTCTTCCCGCATACCATACCACCTTACACGGGGACAAAGAGGAAGGTGCAGATGAAAGTGCAGGTTCCTTCATCAGGTGGGGGGAGGAATACTAGTTGGCGACGTCACTGGCACAGGGCCTCTCATAGTACGCAAAAGTGTTGCTGCCGGTGGGAGGCGCCCCCGCCGTGCAAACACACCGCTGTACTTTGAGGGGCCCTGTGCCAGTGCCAATGCCAACGAGTGGGCCCCCCCTGCTTGCTCAGGTTCACAGCACTTGCAAAGTTGAAATACTTACCTCTCCCTGCTCCACTGCCGTGACGTGGTCCAGATTTCCTGGGCCCACTAATTACTTGAACCAGCCCTACCCCCCACAACTTTAGCCAAATGACCCCCAATTTCAAATGCCTTCCAATTATTATAAGGTAAATTACGCTTGACAAGCTTCATTAAGAAGAATGGATGGTTTTGACATTAAAATGGCCACTCTAGGTGTTTTCCTGGCCCCCACTCACTGCCGACTATGCTGCCCCATTGACTTGCATTGGGTTTCGTGTTTCGGTCGATCCCGACTTTACGTCATAATCGGCCGATTTCACTCGACCCGACTTTGGACATAGTCGGGTTTCGCAAAACCCGGCTCGACTCTAAAAAGGTCAAGGTCGCTCAACTCTATAGAAGAGGATTCTTTACTGTTAGGGCAGTGAGAATCTGGAATTGCTTGCCTGAGGAGGTGGTGATGACGAACTCAGTCGAGGGGTTCAAGAGAGGCCTGGATGTCTTCCTGGAGCAGAACAATATTGTATCATACAATTATTAGGTTCTGTAGAAGGACGTAGATCTGGGTATTTATTATGATGGAATATAGGCTGAACTGGATGGACAAATGTCTTTTTTCGGCCTTACTATGTTACTATGTTACTATGTTACCTTTTCACCAGCGGAGAGGAATTATTCCATCAGGGACAGGGAGTTGCTAGCTATGAAGTTGGCTTTCTCAGAGTGGAGACATCTTCTGGAGGGAGCACGCTATCCCTTCCAGGTGTTCACAGACCACAAGAACTTGGTGTATTTACAGACAGCCCAGCGGCTAAATTCTTGTCAGGCTAGATGGTCCCTGTTCTTCTCCCGGTTCCATTTCACCCTCCATTTTCTTTCTGGGGAGAAGAACGTTCGTGCCGACGCTCTTTCTCACTTTGTAGTATCATCATCATCATCATCAGAGGAGCCTCGGCTTATTGTCCCTTCAGAGAGCCTGAGAACGGTGGCTCCGGTTTTGCTAGAGTCTGTGCCCTCAGGCAAGACTTTTGTTCCATCTAATTTGCAACCAGAGGTTCTCTCTTGGGCTCACTCGTCCATGGTGGGTGGACACGTTGGGACCAAGAGGACATCTGAGCTCTTGGTGAGGACGTACTGGTGGCCGCATATGGCTCGTGATGTTGCAGACTATGTTCGGGCATGTGTCTCCTGCGCCAAGAACAAGTCTCCTCGGCAATGGCCAGCTGGGTTGCTTTACCCCATGCCAGTGGCGGACAGGCCCTGGGATTTTGTCGGGATGGATTTTGTGGTGGGCTTACCCAAGTCTCGTAACTACACCATTATCCGGGTGATCACCGACCATTTTTCCAAAATGGTGCACTTGGTGCCTCTTCCACGGCTACCTTCTGCACGGGCTCTGGCTGTGTTGTTCATCAAGCATATCTTTCGCCTACATGGTATGCCAGACAAAATTGTTAGTGACCGGGGTCCCCAGTTTGCGTCTCGATTCTGGAGAGAGCTTTGTCGTCTACTCATTACTCATTACTGCTCTGACTGGTGTATTGGCCCGGTGGGCAGAGGGGCCCCGCATCGGGCCCCGTTTCATCTTCTTACTGGGTCCCTACCAGCGCTGCGACAGATTCACCTATTGACGTGCGGGCGCGTGCCCGCACGTCAATAGTTAACAGCAGCCGCCAGCCAATTGGAGGCTGGCAGCTGAAGTCGGCTGCAGGCGCAGCGCACACGTCGCTGGCATCAGACGTCATTGTCAGTCGCCGGCGAGTCCGTGCTGCTGGAGAGAGCTCGCCGCTGGAGCGCCGGTCAGGTGAGGAGAACTCGTTTTTTGGGGGGTTTTGTTGTGAACAGCAATCCGGGGGGTCCGGGGCAATATGCTGGACACACTGGGGCAGATTCCTGGACACACTGGGGCAGATTGCTGGACACACTGGGGGCAATGCTGGAGACACTGGGGCAGAATGTTGGAGACAGTGGGGCAGAATGCTGGACACACTGGGGGCAATGCTGGAGACACTGGGGCAGATTGCTGGAAACACTGGGGGCAATATGCTGGAGTCAGTCACTGGGTCAGATTGCTGGACACACTGGGGCAATATGCTGGACATACTGGGGCAGATTGCTGGACACACTGGGCGTAATATGCTGGACACACTGGGGCAGATTGCTGGACACACTGGGTCAATATTGGAGACACTGGGGCAGATTGCTGGACACACTGTGGGCAATGCTGGAGACACTGGGGCAGATTGCTGGACACACTGGGGGCAATATGCTGGAGTTAGACACTGGGGCAGATTGCTGGACACACTGGGGCAATATGCTGGACATACTGGGGCAGATTGCTGAACACACTGGGCCAGATTGCTGGACACACTGGGGGCAATATGCTGGACACACTGGGGCAGATTGCTGGACACACTGGGGGCAATGCTGGAGACACTGGGGCAGATTGCTGGACACACTGGGGGCAATATGCTGGAGTCAGACACTGTCGCAGATTGCTGGACACACTGGGGCAATATGCTGGACACACTGGGGCAGATTGCTGGACACACTGGGCCAGATTGCTGGACACACTGGGGGCAATATGCTGGACACACTGGGGCAGAATGATGGACACGCTGGGGGCAATAAGCTGGAGACACTGGGGCAATATGCTGGAGACACTGGGGGCAACATACTGGACATTTTGGGGGCAAAATGCTGGACACACTGGGGGCAGGATGCTGGACACATTGGGGGCAGGATGCTGGATATATTTGGGACAGGATGCTGGACACATTCGGGGCAGGATGCTGGACACATTGGGCGCAGAGATGGTGGACACATTGGAGGCAGAGATGCTGGACACTGGGGGCAGAGATGCTGGACACTGGGGGCAGAGATGCTGGACACTAGGGGCAGAGATGCTGGACACACTGGGGGCAGGACTGGAGACATGGGAAGAATGTAGATACAGGGCATGATTGGAGACACGGGGCAGAATGAAAGACATGGGGCAGGATTGGAGACAGATCGTGCAGGATCATGGAGCAGGATGGATACGATGGAGACTGATGGGGAGATCATATGGGGCAGGATGGATACTCATGAGGGCAGGATAGGAGACCATATGGTTGGAGCCAGGAAGGAGATACATGGGTGTTATGATCAGGTGGCCTTGGAGCAGCATGAAATGACCTTCGCTGGAGCAGTCGTAACTTTACTGACCGCAACCACTGATCCTATCAGCGCAACTAGAAGTAGCCGTGGGGTGTGCCTAACCAGACCTAGACACCTTGACACAGCCTAAGGACTAAATATCCCTAAAGATGGAAATAGGAAAACTCTCTTGCCTCAGAGTAGACCCCCAAAGGATAGGTAGCCCCCCACAAATAATGACTGTGAGTAGGAGAGGAAAAGACACACGCAGACAGAAAACAGGGATAAGCAAAGGAGGCCACTTCTACCTAGATAGGAAAGGATAGTACAGGATACTATGCGGTCAGCATAAAACACTACACAATATCCACAGCAGAAAAATACAAAAACTCCACCACCTAACTAAAGATGTGGAGAGTATATCTGCGACTCCAGCGAGTCCAACTAGACTGAGAAAAACATCAGGCACAGTCTAGCAGGAACAAAATAGAAACAAGATAAGCACAGAAAATAAACACACAGCAGTGTGTCTAAAAAAATGAAGAAAACACTTATCTTTGCTGAATTGGCAGCAAGCAGGAGGGGCCAGGCAGAGGACAAACACTTCCAAAGGAACATTGACTACTGGCAAGGACTAATGAGTCCTGCACAGCTAAATACCCCAGTCCAAATTGCAATTAGCAGAAACACCTGTCCAAGACTGCTGCTCAGGAATAACTGCATTACCATCAACAACCACCGGAGGGAGCCCAAGAGCAGAATTCACAACAGTACCCCCCCCCTTGAGGAGGGGTCACCGAACCCTCACCAGAGCCCCCAGGCCGGTCAAGACGAGCAAGATGAAAGGCATGAACCAAATCAGCAGCATGGACATCAGAGGCCCAAGAATTATCCTCCTGGCCATAACCCTTCCATTTGACAAGGTACTGAAGCTTCCGCCTCGAAAAATGAGAATCCAAAATCTTCTCAACAACATATTCCAACTCCCCATCGACCAACACAGGGGCCGGAGGATCAACAGAGGGAACAACGGGCTCCACATATTTCCGCAACAAAGATCTATGGAAGACATTATGGATAGCAAAAGAGGCCGGAAGCGCCAGACGAAAAGACACCGGATTAATAATCTCAGAAATCCTATAAGGACCAATAAACCGAGTCTTAAACTTAGGAGAAGAAACCTTCATAGGAACATGACGGGAAGATAACCAAACCAGATCCCCAACCCGAAGCCGGGAACCAACACAGCGACGTCGGTTAGCAAAACGTTGAGCCTCTTCCTGAGACAACACCAAATTGTCCACCACCTGAGCCCAAATCTGCTGCAACCTGTCCACCACAGAATCCACACCAGGAAAGTCAGAAGACTCAACCTGCCCAGAAGAAAAACGAGGATGAAAACCAAAATTACAAAAAAAGGCGAAACCAAAGTAGCCGAACTAGCCCAATTATTAAGGGCAAACTCGGCCAATGGCAAAAAAGCCACCCAATCATCCTGATCAGCATACACAAATCATCTCAAATAAGTCTCCAAAGTCTGATTAGTACGCTCGGTCTGGCCATTTGTCTGAGGATGAAATGCAGAAAATAAAGTCAAATCAATGCCCAGCCTAGCACAAAAGGCCCGCCAAAACCCAGAAACAAACTGGGAACCTCTGTCGGACACAATATTCTCAGGAATACCATGCAAACGGACCACATGCAGAAAAAACAACGGAACCAAGAAGAAGGCAATTTAGGCAAAGGCACCAAATGAATCATCTTAGAGAATCGGTCACAAACAACCCAGATAACTGACATCCTCTGGGAAACAGGAAGATCGGAAATAAAATCCATAGAAATATGCGTCCAGGGCCTCTCAGGGAACGGCAATGGCAAAAGCAACCCACTAGCAAGGGAGCAACTAGGCTTGGCCCACGCACAAGTCCCACAGGACTGCACAAAAGACCGCACATCACGCGATAAAGAAGGCCACCAAAATGACCTACCAACCAAGTCTCTAGTACCAAAAATGCCAGGATGACCAGCCAACACGGAACAGTGAACCTCAGAAATCACTCTACTAGTCCATCTGTCAGGAACAAACAGCTTCCCCACAGGACAACGATCAGGTTTGTCAGCCTGAAATTTCTGAAGAACCCGTCGTAAATCAGGAGAAATGGCAGAAAGGACCACCCCTTCCTTCAAAATACCGACTGGTTCCAAGACCTCAGGAGAATCAGGCAAAAAACTCCTAGAGAGGGCAACAGCCTTAATATTCTTAGAACCCGGAAGGTACGAGACCACAAAATCAAAACGAGAAAAAAACAAGGACCATCGAGCCTGTCTAGGATTCAACCGTTTGGCAGACTCGAGGTAAATCAGATTCTTATGATCGGTCAAGACCACAATACTGTGCTAAGCTCCCTCAAGCCAATGTTGCCACTCCTCAAACGCCCACTTCATAGCCAACAACTCCCGATTGCCGACATCATAATTGCGTTCAGCAGGCAAAAACTTACGGGAAAAGAAGGCACACGGTTTCATTAAGGAACCAACAGGATCCCTCTGAGACAAAACAGCCCCTGCCCCAATCTCAGAAGCGTCAACCTCAACCTGAAATGGAAGAGAAACATCCGGTTGACGCAACACAGGAGCAGAAGTAAAACAATGCTTAAGTTCCTGAAAGGCAGAGACAGCCGCAGGGGACCAATTCACCACATCAGCGCCCTTCTTCGTCAAATCAGTCAAGGGTTTAACCACGCTGGAAAAATTAGCAATGAAACGACGATAAAAATTAGCAAAACCCAAAAATTTCTGAAGGCTCTTCACGGATGTGGGCTGAATCCAATCATGAATGGCCTGAACCTTAACCGGATCCATCTCTATAGACGAGGGAAAAAAAATAAAGCCCAAAAAGGAAACCTTCTGCACCCCAAAAAGACACTTAGACCCTTTCACAAACAAGGCATTGTCACGAAGGATCTGAAATACCATCCTGACCTGCTGCACATGAGACTCCCAATCATCGGAAAAAATCAAAATGTCGTCCAAATATACAATCAGGAATTTATCAAGATAATCCCGGAAGATATCATGCATGAAGGACTGAAAAACAGATGGAGCATTAGAGAGTCCGAATGGCATCACAAGGTATTCAAAATGGCCCTCGGGTGTGTTAAACGCAGTTTTTCATTCATCACCCTGCTTAATACGAACAAGATTATAAGCCCCCCGAAGATCAATCTTAGTAAACCAACTAGCTCCCTTAATCCTAGCAAACAAATCGGAAAGCAAAGGTAAAGGATATTGAAACTTGACCGTGATCTTATTCAAGAGGCGATAATCAATACAGGGTCTTAAGGAACCATCTTTTTAAGCAACAAAAAAGAACCCCGCTCCCAACGGTGAAGAAGATGGCCGAATATGCCCTTTCTCCAAAGACTCCTTAATATAGCTCCGCATGGCGGTATGTTCAGGTACAGACAGGTTGAAAAGTCGGCCCTTAGAAAACTTACAGCCTGGAATCAAGTCAATAGCACAATCGCAGTCCCTGTGTGGTGGAAGGAAACTGGACATGGGCTCATCGAATACATCCTGAAAATCAGACAATAACTCTGGAATTTCAGAAGAGGGAGAAGGGGCGATTGACATCAAAGGAACATCAACCCCCTGACAACCCCAACTAGTCACAGACATGGACTTCCAATCCAACACAGGATTATGTACCTGCAACCACGGAAAACCCAGCATGACAGCATCATGCAAATTATGCAACACCAGAAATAGACAATCTTCCTGATAGGCTGGAGCCATGCGCATGGCCACCTGTGTCCAAAACTGGGGCTTACTTTTAGCCAAGGGTGTAGCATCAATGCCCCTCAAAGGAATAGGGTTCTGCAAAGGCTGCAAGGGAAAACCACAACGCCTGGCAAACTCAAAGTCCATTAAGTTCAAGGCGGCGCCTGAATCCACAAACGCCATGACAGAAAATGATGACAATGAGCAGATCAAGGACACAGATAACAGAAATTTAGGTTGTACAGTACTGATGGTAAATGAACTGGCGATCCTCTTGGTCCGCTTAGGACAGACAGAAATGACATGGGAAGCGTCGCCACAATAATAACACAACCTATTCTGACGTCTGAAACCTTGTCGTTCCGTTCTAGACAGAATCCTATCACATTGCATTGGCTCAGGAATTTGCTCTGAGGATAACGCCATAGCGCGCACAGTTCTGCGCTCCCGCAAGCGCTGATAAATCTGAATGGCCAGAGACATAGAATCACTCAGATTGTAGGGTGTGGGAAACCCCATTATAACATCTTTAACGGATTCAGAAAGACCCTTTCTGAAAATTGCCGCCAAAGCATCATTATTCCATTTAGTCAATTCAGACCATTTTCTGAATTTCTGACAATACAATTATGCCGCCTCTTGACCCTGAGACAGGGCCAACAAGGTCTTCTCAGCTTGATCCACCGAATTAGGTTCATCATACAGTAATCCTAACGCCTGAAAGAAGGAGTCTACATTAAGCAAAGCAGGATCCCCAGATTCCAGGGAAAATGCCCAATCCTGTGGATCACCACGCAGCAGGGAAATGATGATTTTAACTTGTTGAATGGAATCACCGGAGGATCGAGGTTTCAATGCAAAAAACATTTTACAGTTGTTTTTAAAACTCAAAAATTTGGACCTGTCACCAAAAAACAAATCAGGAGTAGGTATCTTCGGTTCTAAAGCAGGAGTCTGAACAATGTAATCAGAAATACCCTGTACTCTAGCAGCAAGCTGGTCTATACGAGAAGCTAATTCCTGAACACTCATGCTAGCACAAGGCTCTTCAGCCACCCAGAGATAAAGAGGGAGGATAAGACAAAACAGACTGAAGAAAAAAAAATGGCTGAAGATCTTTCCTCCCTTCTTCTGAGATGCAATTAACTCATTGTTGGCCAGTAGTACTGTTATGATCAGGTGGCTTTGGAGCAGCATGAAATGACCTTCGCTGGAGCAGTGGTAACTTTACTGACCGCAACCACTGATCCTATCACCGCAACTAGAAGTAGCCATGGGGTGTGCCTAACCAGACCTAGACACTTCAACACAGCCTGAGAACTAAATATTCCTAAAGATGGAAATAGGAAAACTCTCTTGCCTCAGAGTAGACCCCCAAAGGATAGGTAGCCCCCCACAAATAATGACTGTGAGTAGGAGAGGAAAAGACACACGCAGACAGAAAACAGGGATAAGCAAAGGAGGCCACTTCTACCTAGATAGGAAAGGATAGTACAGGATACTATGCGGTCAGCATAAAACACTACACAATACCCACAGCAGAAAAATACAAAAACTCCACCACCTAACTAAAGATGTGGAGAGTATATCTGTGACTCCAGCGAGTCCAACTAGACTGAGAAAAACATCAGGCACAGTCTAGCAGGAACAAAATAGAAACAAGATAAGCACAGAAAATAAACACACAGCAGTGTGTCTAAAAAAATGAAGAAAACACTTATCTTTGCTGAATTGGCAGCAAGCAGGAGGGGCCAGGCAGAGGACCAACACTTCCAAAGGAACATTGACTACTGGCAAGGACTAATGAGTCCTGCACAGCTAAATACCCCAGTCCGAAGTGCAATTAGCAGAAACACCTGTCCAAGACTGCTGCTCAGGAATAACTGCATTACCATCAACAACCACCGGAGGGAGCCCAAGAGCAGAATTCACAACACATGGGGCTAGGATGGGGGATATTATCATTACCATAGGGGCTAATTAAGGGATATTATTACTGCAGTGATGTATTTATTTTATTTTTTGAGGATACTGTTTTAAATGGGGGGGAGGTCCTGTTACTGTGTAGAGTGATGCTATGTCGCCTCTTTTTCTTCATGTGGTGTAATGTAGAAGTTGGGGAAAAAAAAGTAATGTTTTCTACAAGCGGAGCTAGAGATAACTGTGTTTTTCCTGCAGAGATGAGTCCTGGCTGGATGAAGTGATGGCGGTCTGTGCTGGATGAAAGATGAAGGACTTCACCTAGAGACGTCACTAGTGTTACCTATACACTGACACTATACACTGTATAGTATATACTGAACTGAAGGGTAAATTGACTAGATCAATGTATGTTTGACAGGTTATAGTTTCACACAGCAACTATTTTTCTGGATTATTCTGGTTCAGGTATATGATGATCCCGTCGCATGACCCCGTCACGACCTCATCACATAACCCTGTCACATGACCAGGGGGCCCACAGTGTCTGAACAGCCCGTGGCCCTGGCTACCCTTAATCCACCCCTGCTGATGGTGGTTCTATTGATATATTCCTGTACTGATGGTATTTCTGGTGATGTATTCCTATGCTAATGGTGGTTGTGAAGCTGTATTTCTGAACTACTCGGGGTTCTGCTGCTGTATTCCTGTGCTGGTTCTGAACCTGTACCAATGTAACAATCCATAATTTGTCATATTACTTGATACATGGCTGTGTTAATATAGTGTATTGCTATTTGAGAAGTTAAGGGTTACTACATTTGTATATATAGTATGCTAGGAGCATTAAATGGTTGTCCAGGTTGGTGATGAAAGGCTGCAGTCACTCTGTGTAACTGCAGACTTCTGAATCCTCCAACTGCAAGTATTGCATGCTATCAGGAATCTCCATTGCCGGTGTCGAGAATCGGGAGGCCACGTCACTTAAGTATGCAGTTTGCCTACATGCGGTCACGTGCTAACTAGACTGTGCTGCCTCACTGAATTCACTTGTACTATGTGAGGCCCAGCACATCTAGTCTTAATGTGGCAGCAATTACGCATATTGCATTCTTGCAGTCATATCACCATTCGCTGTAACTGCCGGCACTGGAGAATCCTGACAGTGCGCATTGTACATGCTGTGATGATTATGAAATCTGCAGTCATGTGAATGTAAATGCAGACTTCCATTAGAAAACTGGACAACCCATTTTATTAAAAAATGAAGCACTGTAGCTTGCTCAATTCTAACAGCATGTAATATCCTCACTGTCAGGATGTGGTTCTGCTTGCTGGTTCCAGCTGTCATCACATGACAAATTGTATGCGATTTTCATGCATATGGTCGGTGCCAGCTAGCTTCTCTTCCTGGTGTGAAAATCGCCTATGAGTGGACACATGATGACTACTCACACTGCTTTAGCTTTGTACGGAAGGGGTGCCAAACTGAATTTTTGTCCTGGGTGCAGGAAAACCTAGATTCACCTTTGGGTGTGAAAATCACCGGTCTTGATGGATTGGGGCCTTTGTGTGCACAGACTAAAAGTACTGACCTGAAGAATTATTCTGCCTGACCTCACAATCCAAACTCATCAATCATCCAACACAATTTCATTATTGACATTGCATTTTTGGGATTTATTTTGGAAATGTGTGCTTTGGCAGACAGGTCTGTGCAGTATGTGTGAGCAGACACAAGGTGGCTCATCATATCCATCCTAGAGAAATCTCCGATGCTGAAGAGTCAATGGAGCACACTGCAGACTGTCTTCTTTTTCCTCCAGTACAATAATGAAGATTTGGTATCTTAAAAAAAAACAAGAGCAATTTCAGTAAAATATACCTGAGGAGGGTTATTTAGGGTGCGCGGAGCCCAAGCCATGAAGAGTGCTGACATCTCGCCCACTCCACGGGACACAAGGACCTTGTCAGGCTCCAAATAGTGGAGCACGTCTCACCTGTTTGAATAACACGCACGTAAGCCGTTTTGCAAAATTAGATCATTTACAAAAAAAATTGGGATTTTTAAATCAGTAGGGGTGTCTGCATATCCTAATTCCTGTGATTAAACGCTAAACCGCAGGCACTAGATTTCTATTGATTTTGTCCTATGAAATTATTAGAGAGCGCAACGTAACTTGGCATACACATAATGCAATAGATGGGTAGATTGATAAGATGCAATCAAATCTGCATCACATTCTTGTAAATTCACTGGACTTGGCAAATTTGATTAATGCGAATCAATAAAAATGTCCAATTGCACAATGCCACATAATGCCTTGTAGCCATCGCATCATTGCTTTGTCCGTGTCTCCTACAACTGCTGACTTTGCTGATAGGGGTGCAGTGTTTGATCGGTGAGCGGCGGTTCTGAGCGATGCAAGGGTGGTCCTTTTTTACATTAGTCTGGCTGGAACTTGTGATCCTGCCCAGACATGGTATCTATATCTTACTACAGGGTGCTGATCAATTGTAGTCCGTTCTCTGCTTTGAGCCTTCAGTTGGGCCACTCCCTATTTAAACCTCCTCCAGCTAACTTTAAGCTGCCAGTTATAAATTGTACTTACCCTGGTCTGTTGCCTTGTTAATCCTTGTCTCCTGAATCTCCTGGTTTTTCTAACTTTGGCTCGTTTTTCTGATTACCTGACTGTCTCGCAATTCTGGACCTGAATTTCACCCCATCATCAGCAACTCCATGTAAATAATCTAGGAGGTGCAATCTGTATGGTGATGATGATGGTTGATGGATGAAGGGCCGGGTTCTTCAAGGATAGTGATAGGAAGCAATTACTTGCAGTCAATTATTCCAAAGGGTGTGCAACTAAATATTAAATTGAGAGCGCCAACAATTTTTTCTGGCACATTTTTTTGTGAAATTACGTCCAATTTGCCTGTTTTTGTTGTGTTGTTCTAATACACACAAAGGAAGTATACATGTGCAACAAAACATGTAATAGCAATAACTGTCTGGGAGAAATACTTCATTTTCTGGGACAATTTCAAGGGCCCCAATACTCTCAGCCATGATTGTATACTCTAGAGATGAGCGAATCAAAATCATGCCAAATTTGTGATTAGATTCCTGTTATTTTCTAAAAATTCCCAGTTATTTTAACACATTGCTGAAAATTGCATCAGTCACAGAAAGCTCATCTTACCGCGGGCACAGTCCGGCAGCTTTCCCAATAATGCCATGCAGCTATCACATGGATTAATGCAGCCAATCAGGAGAGATTATCAGAGCCAGCATAAAAGCTGAGACAGGGAATTCAGCAGCCGCTTTGTGTTGATTCAGGATAGTGAGAGATCAGAGAATGTAACTCAGTCATAGAAATTGAGAGAAAAAGCAAAACAAATATGAATTAACTATACAGAAAGTGTTCAACCGCACCATAGTGAAGAACAGTTACCATCAGTTTACGTGTAGCTATTCATGCTGAGGTGACTTTGACATTACTAAGGCTATGTTTGCAGCAAAGAGTTTGAAAGTGGTTGGATGCAGATCTAGTAGACCTCAGACCACACGTGTTCTCCAGGCAATTGGAGTGTCTACAATCTTGAGAAAAAAAAAAATGAGCTGGAAAGCTGAGATTGAAATTGAAACGTTTCGATCATCTCTAACACATTCCTTTATTTAGATAATAAAACTTAATAAAACATCCCATGGAATTTCTATAAAGGCCAATGTGTTTCGAAACAGCAGTTGTTCGTTTTCACAGCACATCAGATGTGGATGTTATCTAGATCTCAGCTTCTCTACTTGGCCTATGTGGCAAATATTCCAGGGGCATGAGGAGTAGGAGAAAAGCCTTGCCATTACTTGAATGTAATCTGTTCATTTACGACAGCTGAGAAACATTGACAAATATTCATTCTACATCCAATCTATAATATAACGCTGGGAGCTCCCAGGAGGTCGCGGTATGCGTAAACACTGAACGCACACCGCGATCTCCACCGGAGAGTCAGGGACCGCCAGGAGGTTAAGTATATTCACCTGTCCCCCGTTCCAGCGCTGCGTGCGGCTCCTTCTCCCGGGTCCTCTGCTGTGACGTTCCCAGTTCAGAGGGCGCGATGACGCGCTTAATGGGCGCCGGCGCCGCCCTCTGACTGAACAGTCACAGCCAGAGGACCGGGAAGATGGCGGCGCGCAGTGCTGGAATGGGACAGACAGGTGAGTATAGCAAGTGCTGGGGGCCTGAGCTAGCAGTGATACCGGCACCTGACCCCCAGAGCGCGCCAGTGTCCTCGCCTGCTCAGGCCCCCAGCACTCGGCGCCCAGTGACGATAGGTGATGAGTATGGTATTTTTTTTTTTTTATATATGGCAGCAGCATACGGGGCATATATAATGGAGCATCTTATGGGGGCCATATAATACAATGGTGGCGCAGGATATGACAGAACAGGGGAGCAGTATGGCAGCAGCACATGACAGAACGGGCGCAGGATGGCAGCAGCACATGACAGAACGGGCGCAGGATGGTAGCAGCACATGACAAAACGGGGGCGCAGGATGGGAGCAGCACATGACAGAACGGGAGCAGGATGGGAGCAGCACATGACAGAACGGGGGCGCAGGATGGGAGCAGCACATGACAGAATGGGCGCAGGATGGCAGCAGCACATGACAGAATGGGCACAGGATGGCAGCAGCACATGACAGAATGGGCACAGGATGGTAGCAGCACATGACAGAACGGGGGCGCAGGATGGCAGCAGCACATGACAGAATGGGGGCGCAGGATGGGAGCAGCACATGACAGAACGGGGGCGCAGGATGGGAGCAGCACATGACAGAACGGGGGCGCAGGATGGCAGCAGCACATGACAGAACAGGGGCGCAGGATGGGAGCAGCACATGACAGAACGGGGGCGCAGGATGGGAGCAGCACATGACAGAACGGGCGCAGGATGGCAGCAGCACATGACAGAATGGGCACAGGATGGTAGCAGCACATGACAGAACGGGGGCGCAGGATGGCAGCAGCACATGACAGAATGGGGGCGCAAGATGGGAGCAGCACATGACAGAACGGGGGCGCAGGATGGGAGCAGCACATGACAGAACAGGGGCGCAGGATGGCAGCAGCACATGACAGAACGGGGGCGCAGGATGGGAGCAGCACATGACAGAACGGGGGCGCAGGATGGGTGCAGCACATGACAGAACGGGGGCGCAGGATGGGAGCAGCACATGACAGAACAGGGGCGCAGGATGGGAGCAGCACATGACAGAACGGGGGCGCAGGATGGCAGCAGCACATGACAGAACGGGGGCGCAGGATGGGAGCAGCACATGACAGAACAGGGGCTCAGGATGGGAGCAGCACATGACAGAATGGGGGCGCAAGATGGGAGCATCACATGACAGAACGGGGACACAGGATGGCAGCAGCACATGACAGAACGGGCGCAGGATGGGAGCAGCACATGACAGAACGGGCACAAGATGGGAGCAGCACATGACAGAATGGGGGCGCAGGATGGGAGCAGCACATGACAGAACAGGGGCGCAGGATGGCAGCAGCACATGACAGAACGGGCGCAGGATGGGAGCAGCACATGACAGAACGGGCACAAGATGGGAGCAGCACATGACAGAACGGGGGAGCAGGATGGCAGCAGCACATGACAGAACAGGGGCGCAGGATGGGAGCAGCACATGACAGAACAGGGGCTCAGGATGGGAGCAGCACATGACAGAATGGGGTCGCAAGATGGGAGCATCACATGACGGAACGGGGACACAGGATGGCAGCAGCACATGACAGAACGGGGGCGCAGGATGGCAGCAGCACATGACAGAACGGGCACAAGATGGGAGCAGCACATGACAGAACGGGGGCGCAGGATGGGAGCAGCACATGACAGAACAGGGGCGCAGGATGGCAGCAGCACATGACAGAACGGGGGCGCAGGATGGGAGCAGCACATGACAGAACGGGGGCGCAGGATGGGTGCAGCACATGACAGAACGGGGGCGCAGGATGGGAGCAGCACATGACAGAACAGGGGCGCAGAATGGGAGCAGCACATGACAGAACGGGGGCGCAGGATGGCAGCAGCACATGACAGAACGGGGGCGCAGGATGGGAGCAGCACATGACAGAACAGGGGCGCAGGATGGGAGCAGCACATTACAGAACGGGGGCGCAGGATGGCAGCAGCACATGACAGAACAGGGGCGCAGGATGGCAGCAGCACATGACAGAACGGGGGCGCAGGATGGCAGCAGCACATGACAGAACGGGGGCGCAGGATGGGAGCAGCACATGACAGAACAGGGGCGCAGGATGGGAGCAGCACATGACAGAACGGGGGCGCAGGATGGGAGCAGCACATGACAGAACGGGGGCGCAGGATGGCAGCAGCACATGACAGAACAGGGGCGCAGGATGGGAGCAGCACATGACAGAACAGGGGCTCAGGATGGGAGCAGCACATGACAGAATGGGGGCGCAAGATGGGAGCATCACATGACAGAACGGGGGCACAGGATGGCAGCAGCACATGACAGAACGGGCGCAGGATGGGAGCAGCACATGACAGAACGGGGGCGCAGGATGGGAGCAGCACATGACAGAATGGGGGCGCAGGATGGCAGCAGCACATGACAGAACGGGGTGCAGGATGGCAGCAGCACATGACAGAACGGGCGCAGGATGGGAGCAGCACATGACAGAATAGGGGCGCAGGATGGGAGCAGCACATGAAAGAACGGGGGCACAGGATGGGAGCAGCACATGACAAAACGGGCGCACGATGGCAGCAGCACATGACAAAACGGGCGCAGGATGGGAGCAGCACATGAAAGAACGGGGGCGAAGGATTGGAACAGCACATGACAGAACGGGCGCACGATGGCAGCAGCACATGACAAAACGGGCGCAGGATGGGAGCAGCACATGACAGAACGGGGGCGCAGGATGGGAACAGCACATGACAGAACGGGCGCACGATGGCAGCAGCACATGACAAAACGGGCGCAGGATGGGAGCAGCACATGACAGAACGGGGGGCGCAGGATGGGAACAGCACATTACAGAACGGGCGCACGATGGCAGCAGCACATGACAAAACGGGCGCAGGATGGGAGCAGCACATGACAGAACGGGGGGCGCAGGATGGGAACAGCACATTACAGAACGGGCGCACGATGGCAGCAGCACATGACAAAATGGGCGCAGGATGGGAGCAGCACATGTCAGAATGGGCGTGCAGGATGGGTGCAGCACATGTCAGGATGGGGACGCAGGATGGAGCAGCTCATGACAGGATGGGGACGCAGGATGGAGCAGCACATACCAAGATGGAGACCATATACCAATATAGATGCTCGCCACCCGGGCGTAGAACGGGTTCAATAGCTAGTATACAAATAACTGAAATTGTGCCCAAATTTCCCAAAAAACTTCACTTTTTTTGAAATGTTAAAAAACACTGTAAGAAATAAAAAAAAATAATTACATTTGTCCAATGGATCACATGGGGTATAATTGTTATTTTTTATCCTCGGTGACTCGCCCATATAGACAGTCAAACGGTCCCCCTTTCACACAACTCTACATTAGATCCTCTCCGCCACTTGACCCTGTTCAACTTTCCCTAAATGTTCCAATCAAGGAATCATTGGGGAAATTAATATGACAGCTAATGAGAAAAATGTGTATCTCAGAAGTAGAGGAAATTAAAAAATGCAGAATCTCGGTCATATAGACCTTTTGCATGCATGTTTGGCAGATTGGCTAGCTAGAAGGTTTTATGGGACAGTATTTCAGTGGTGCCCGTCTCCTTGGAGGATAGTAGCAGTGTGCACATTCTCTTAGGCTATGTTCACATGACAGATTAAAATCCAATATATCGACCCTTGGATTTCTGCCACGGATTTTCCCATGGAACTGCTCGAGGATTTTTCCCATTCAATGGCTGATTCAAGTGCTTTTTTATGTGTCATTGGTGAGAATAAACAAAGGGTTCTTACTCTTGTAGACCTTATTCACATTTTCCATTGGAATTGATGCCGAATTTGCCTTGAATATTCTGTCATCAGGACATCCTGTAGATTGTCGAGGTTGGAAAAGAAGGTGGAGAATTCCTGTACAGGAAAAGCACAGAAATGAGCTGGATTATAAGTTGGTATATGAGCAATGTATAAGAGCAGGTTCACACTGTGGCCATTTCACAGACAAAACCTAAGAAAAAAATAAAATTAGAATATACCCTGTCTTAAGTAAATAATACATGTAAATAACAGGGGACTTGGTTAACACTATTTTGATCAAAAAAACATAATAGCCATCCCACCACGACAAGGTGACCCATCGGGACGGTCCTATCCTGTCACTAATATTAGACCTCAGTGTAGATAAGGGCCAAGCAGGACACGGAATTGTTCAGACACCGGTCCGTGGGAAACTATGTATACAAAATGCTTAGGTCACCTTGTCGCGGTGGGATGGCTTTTATGCTTTTTTAAAATCAAAATACTGTTAACTAAGTCCCCTATGTTATTTACATGTACTATTACTATTTACTTACTACAGAATAAGTGCCCCTTTTGTTTTTTGCTTGTTTTTTTTTTACCTTGGCGGGAAATCTTAGAATCTCAGAGCAGGGACAAGACGTGAGTGATGTAGAATTCGCAGCGGTGCATCGGAACACATCTGTATGTTGGTAATTTTTCGGGAGAAGAGGGTTGGATTGTTGAATAGTCGTAGAAAACCCCTTTAAGGCCCAGAGTTTATCAGCCTATATTACAACATTGGAGAACAATTCCTCACTCTAGTTTGTTTGTCCCTTCATGGCGCTACATAAATAATCGTAGTCAGTCATGGCAGCACACGTATGATAGATGGGTGACATTACACGGAACATGCCTGTGGAGCGAAGGAAACAAACACATGAAACAAGGCAAAAGGAACGATAACAAATAGAAATAACGATGAGGAATTCGGCCGGGGGTGGAACGTTGTCGCTATCGGCCGCTCCACTGCGCCGTCTATAAACCAAAGCATAAATAAACAGAGGCAAACACAATTAGAAAGTGATAGGTCTGTCGGCCTCTCCAGCAGCACAGGAGTTATGTCTTTCAAGTCTACATCTGGTGGTTTATATGTGGCAGGAATAATCCTCTCACACGCGGAAAGGGATTTGATTCAAAACTGAACCTGTTTAAACAAATATAGTGCGAGGAAGGAGCCAGCCAACGCTTAAAACTTTATCACAGTCTCTTTCCTCCCATCTGGGAACCAGAGACCTGCATGATGGATGGTGCCGGAGCGCTCTTCGAATTACACTACATCATTTACCACACTTAAGAAACGGGCAGAGTGCCATAAATGACAACGCTTGTCATGCGAGGCCGTAAACTGTTGTAAAAAGGATTTTTTTTGTGCTTTTTTTCACGAGGCGGAGCTCTTTTAAGTTCAGACGCAGTTCACGAGTTCAGATTCAGATGGAGCTAATGATATTAACTGGTGTCAGGAGGGGATAGCGGCGCGGCGTGGAACGTTACTCGCTCCCATTTTGCTCTTTTAAGGGGATCTTTTGCTTTACTTGGCCAAAGGATCCTGGGGCTTGTCTGTTATTTAACTTGCGAGCAGGCGGATTTGTTATTCTTTTTTTCCAAATTTAAGTGAATTTGTGAGGAGAGCAAAGCCCTATAGTGACATGCTCTTAAGCCACTGAGAACAGAAGGGACACATTGCAGAAACCAAAATGGTGCCCCTTTGATTCATTTAGTTAACTTCTGTCTTGGAACACAATGACCTCGAATTGTTCCTCTCTCCCCTTATCTTTCCTTGCATAACCCATATGATCTAAAATTGTTCCTCTCTCCCCTTACCTTTCCTTACATAACCCATAACAATGAAAAAGGACCAGGTATTACTCTGATTATAGGCTCCTCGGTGGCTTCACGAGTTGCCTATACAGTTTGTGTGGAGTTTCTGGTTCTTCTCTGCCTTCTCTTCTTGCCTTGACCATTTTACAGTTGGGGCATGCTGGTGGGGCTGGATCTCTTGGCCGATATCCAGATGTTGGATGGGTCCTACAGGCATCACAATGCTCTCTGGGAAGGGCTATGCAAATTAGCTCCCCTCCAGAAGGAAGACCACAATCTTTCTGGTCGCATCTATAGTTCGCAATCCTGTCTGGCCAATAAAAGAGCATTGGAGTCCCCTTTAAAAAGAAGAGACCGGTATCTGTAGATGCTATTTTTGGGGATCTTGTCCATCATCAGTGCTATACATATCACTTAATTTTACCAGAAAACATTGCCTATAAGGCTCTCTATGCTGGCTGGATCTCTGTAGAGAGAAACAGGGCCACCTAAGAGCCAGTTTCCACCTTTGCATTGAGAAGGAGCAGGAACCCTGGAATAGTTTTCTACAACGTGTCTCTTCAATTTTAGAGGAGCCTTTTATTTTGTTAAATACACTAATCAAGTTTCCAGACATATACGGGTAGGACAATAACTTACAACATAACTATCGATTAGATAGGAATCTGTTTAAGGCAAATGTAAGTTGCCATGTGCCTAAATTGTATTTAGCAAATTGGTGGAAAATAAGTAAATACTCACCTAACCGCATACCTGTCCTACCGCCGCAGTCCACTGTGCAGTGCTCACATCTTCTGACGTAATCTTCACCGGGCTCCAGGTTTCTGGCCTCAATCAGCTATAAAAGTCACAATGCCCATCATGAGGCCATGGTGTGTGCCACCCAAGACCTACTCAGTGCCTCAGACAACAACCATCATGTCCTGATGATATTGTGACATCTGAGACTCAGCATTAGAACTTCGCTGCCAATTGAAGATTGTGGCAGGTACCATTCCTTAGCAAAACCTGGTAGTGCAGCTGCTGACACTAATTTAGAGATTAGTTTAGACATGCCAATCTAGGATACTTTATCAGGGTTTGGCAACTCATAGACCGAGGGGTAATGATCATTCATTGGAAGCACCAGAACCAGGGAACTTAGAGCAGAGGACTGGTCACAACAGGACCAGTTGTTAATGTCCAGGCAGTGGCTGCTCAGGGACTTGGGGACGGGTTTCAAGCACTGGCTGCTCTGAGATCAGGGGATGAGATTGAGGCACTGGCCACTCCATGACCAGGGAGCGATGTTCAGGCACTGGCCGCTCGTTGAGCAGGGGACAACAGGTACAGGACTGGCTACAGCAGGCCAGGGCATAATGTTCAGGCTCTGACTGCACCGGGATCAGAGGACCTTACAACTCACCAGTAGTGCACCTTGCTATCTAATGATTTAAGACACTGATTGGCAATGCCCTAGGGGAGAGGGAGTCTTCTATACTAGATGCCTCAGAGCTATTCGCTTGGAGCTTTCTTGCATGTGCATGGATGTGCAGGCACGGGTGTATTAAGAGCCGCGCACACATGAAGCAGAAGGAACATGCCCGGAGACCATTCCACGGGGCTGGGACGGTGAATAAGCCGGCATCCCTACATGGAGGGGGAAGAGAACACCATGGCAGCAGTGCTACCGTCTCCATTGAAGACCTCTTCTCAAGAACATTACAGCCCCGATTCATTAAAGTTTTAATTTACAATTCTGGTGTGAAAAGCTTTGAAAAGTTGCTAATTTTTTTCCAAAACATGAGAGTGTGAAAAATGTTGTGACTCCACTCCATCATCTCATAAAGACTTTTATTCTTTTGTGCCTTATATATGTCTTCAATTCCTTTTACGTCCATTTTGCATGTGGTCTACCTCTGCTTGGGAGCCTCAGTACTGCTTGATCAAAGATCAACTTTTTCATCACATCCGTAAGATTCTGGAAAATTTGTCTCCATCATCAAAGTTCAAAACACCAATTCTTGTTCATTTTTCTGGGCTGGCAGCTGTCTCATCCATAAAGGATCTTAGAAATAGTGTATGATCTGATACCAGAAAATTCTGATCTTGGTTTTCAAAAAGATTCGATTATTTTTGAAAATAAATAACCAATGTTTTACTTTCAGATAAGACAGGAGATATTGTGCAGCACTTTATATATTGATAAAGGAAATCGATTTGGCAGGAGTAATGGGTTCTTATCCTCATGTTAAGATGCCTTAGACATTAGACTTTAGTGGATGAAACTGGACTCCCTCTGCACCAGTATAGACAATGGCCCTTCGGTGCATACACCCAAAGCCCATTTTGTAGGGTGGGATTCGGTCGTAAACCTCAATGGTACCACTGAACATGTTTGAGAACGCACCCTAATACCTTAATGCTAAGGCATCCCTTATGCCAAAAGCGTAGTATAGGTATAAAGTTTAGGTACACCAATGTGGGGCTGGGATGAACTTATCTCAATAGATTTAAAATGGGAATTTTTACCCGAGAAATTTTCTTCTCTTCCCCTGGCATCTTAAACTGGCCATCCGCTCTGGAAAAATAAGGTCAACTCTAGACTCCCAGCAGAGTGAGGTGTCAGGTTACACCTTCTATCATAATTTAAGAAGAGCATGGGAGATGAGAAAACAGGTAGTGGAAGACACAGCAAGATCCGGTTGAGCTTTCTAGCAAGTCTTTTATCAAATATCTGAGCTGGATTCACATCTGCACAGCTCAAAACTGTTGTATATTGTCATCATTGCTTCTGATTCTACTCTATGTGTGGTAGGTCAGGAATGATGTGCAGGAATACCTCTCTGAGTGTCGTGCTGTATATTGAGAGATAGGAGATATCATAGCACCTTGTCTCCTTCTACCAGCTCAGTCAATTGATAATTAAAAGATAGGGGAAAATAAGTAAAAATGCAAGATGCAGGACATACAATGGCCACATATAGCTTTATTCCTCATGTACACACACAGAACGGCTTATTCTGAACATTTTCACAAAAGTACAGTTGTTCTTTAAGGTATAATGAAGTTAAACAAGTATAATTAGGTAATAGAGCATCTTCATGAAAGAATTGGCTCCAGTTTCAGCCACGGACCTTTTCCAAGTCTCTCACCTGCAGACCAGATGTGTCCATGTTTATAGGATAGCAATGCCTTCTGCAATATACATTGTGACATAATTAACATCAATTATCAAATTGTAGCTGACATTCCTCCATCCCTCGAGTAAACACCATCCTGCGTTTTCATTGCCCAAATTCAAAGACCAGAATCACAGTGACAGCTGTTCGAGGTGGTGACTGGTTCGGCGCCCTGCTGTCCCCGAGAGCTGACAGTCCAACCCGATCACATCATTCTATAATATTAACAGCTTTTCTGTTTAAAATGTGGTCAACACTTGTTTGCATCTTGTATGATGCATGAAGCTGATGACCCACCAGTGGGGTCTATTGAAATATGGACGTTTCTGCCTGGAAAGTGTTGATTCCTCCCAATTTACATCGTATTCTTGAGATCTAGTCCCTAAGCAGCATTCTGTGGGACATTGCTTTTGATAGTATTGAAGATACTGGATGCTAGTAGCAAGAAACCAGCAGAATTGTGAGTGTAGCTCAGGAGATGACTGTATAGTGACCGATGTGACTGTGGTGTATTAAGGGGCCTCTATGACGACAACCGGACCTGTGCAGGAGAGGGGCCCACCGATGACAGTGCCTATTTCAGCTCAAGAACGCACATTCAGGTGAACGGTATTGTGGCACAGAGACTCACTTGATTCCTGCCAATCGGCCAATCAGAGGTGGTCAGCTGACATCGCAGTGCAAGTCACAGGAGATGCAATTATTACATTGTGCAGGGCCATGTATGTCTCTAAAGGATTTAGAACACTACAAGAGCCCATACATCTGACCAAAATGCAGATGGAGACCCAGGTCCAAATTTTGCACAGGGGCCAATCAGAGTCTAAGTACAGCAATGAAAGGCACTGATGTGTTGAATGGGTTTCTTTAGGATTGGACTGATTGGTGAGTCTGATATGTAACAACGTTTCACCCCCAGTCTATTTTCATGGACCTTACCGTAAATGCTGACTCTAAGGAATCATATCTATGCTTGGTATTGTGTTCTCCCAGTCATAAGGTCTTTTGGATTGTTCACCGGCCTACTATTCCTTCCTGCTCTGTCACACCCCCCCCATTACAAACTTGTTAGCAGTGGAGGGATCAGAGCAGAGGGAATGGATAACAGTAGCCCATCAACGAATGTAATCACAACCTCAGGATACAGGAATTGGACTGCGGAGAAGCTACAAACAAAGGCCCATGAATTAGAGGTCAGCTACAAAGAACTGTTCAAAGGTCAACAGGTTTTGGAAGAAGCTAGAATACAAGATGGCACAAGAGAGGGATTTCCAGAGCAATTGGAGGAAAGACGGGACCTGGAGGTAAATATCTGGAAGAGTCATTGGGTTGTGTGGTATGAGGAATAGGTGGCATTGCTGGTTGATGGAGCCACCAGAGAAGATAAACGGGAGGCAATTTGGAGAGCTCGTGAAAGGCAGATCACTGTGCAATCAACTAGGAGCCCCAGGCAGACATTAATCACAACACCCACCATTAGGGAAGGCCCAAGAGTGTCCTGCAAAGACTTTAAACTATTTAATGAGGCTCCAGGGGACATTGAAGAATTCTTACAAGACTTTACATATCAATTTCAATTAGTGGTAATTCTAGAAATGGTGCGGATCAGACATCTGGTGGGGCTCTTAGAGGGTGGAGCTGAGGACAATCGGTGGAGCCGCGAGTATGAGGACATTAAAGAAACCATATTAGAACATTATGCGTTTACACCAGACACTTATAGGATTCAGTTTGGCTCGTTAGCCTGTAATGGGGAAGGCAAAGAATCCAGGCACTCACGTATTGACAAACAAATATCCAAAAGCATATCTATGCTAGTACTAGGGTTCCTTCACCATGAAGAGAGATCCCAAATAGCGTAAGGGGGTGTGTGCATAAACACTAGACCCAAATACCAGGTATAAAGAATACCTTAACACACCACTCACAAAGAGAAGGTAAAGGGATAACAAAATTTTTATTAAGTTACAGATCATACAAATATTATAGTTAAAAACACACAAATATCCGAGGAAAGGTGTTTACTCAAGCCAAATGCACAGACAGGACAGAGGAAAAGTATTCAAGTTCTAGAGTCATGTGTAAAGTGTATACCTATTGATGAATACAACAGGTACAGCCAACTATAAATGGCCCAACAAGTGCAGCGTGCATAGTGCAAAAGATCCATGCAATACATAGGTCAGATGGTCACTGAACACATACCCATATCGTCTGCCCGTCCTCCGTCACTGAGGCCCCGACGCGCGTTTCGCTGATCGCTTTATCAAGGGGAAAGGTGTGCCTGTATGATCTGTAACTTAATAAAAATTTTGTTATCCCTTTACCTTCTCTTTGTGAGTGGTGTGTTAAGGTATTCTTTATACCTGGTATTTGACTCACGTATTGAGTAGTAGCTGTTTTATTTCAATCAAAGCAAATCCATAGACATTTCAGATCATCCCGTGCTTTTATCAATAATAGGGAAGGCTCTTTTAAAATGTATGCCCATAGGATTAAACAGGTGTGTCATCACTTGCTAGAGGGATAGGAGGGCTTAACTTGGCAGACCATCATCCAGGTTATCATAAAAGAACAGTTATTTGCCAAATGGGTGTGTGAGAGAAAACCAGCGACAATAAAACAAGCTGCCTCTTTAGTAGATGAGATTCTCACTATCAAGCCTTAGTGCAAAAAAGCTACTGGTGGATGGATAAAAATCTACCAGCACCCAAACACTGGTGATCCCTTGTCCTTCAGTCCCCAAGGTTTGCTGTCCCACTACATCACCACCTCATGTTGATACCCATGTGAATCACCTTCCAGCTAGTCCTACCTCATCCTCTGGAAATAAAATAGTAGAGCATATGTTATGTTTGTGGGCATCCCAGGCACCTGCAGGCCATATGCCCAGCTATTCAGTGGAGGAATCATCTTCAACCCCAACAACCACCTCATGCACCTTCACATGGATATCAGTCTCCAGGTTCCATTATCTCTTTTCCCAGAGTGAAAATGGGAAGATGTGCGACACAGCGTCAATATTGCCTATGTGAGCAGCCATGACATCTACAAGACACCTGCCTTCATGGCCAACTTAGGAATGACCATGCACAATATTGGCCTAGAAATTATTTACAGCCAAATACATTGGAGGAAAAGGTGTCACCACTCAAAGTTGATTTGCCTAATGACTCCGTCACCCACATATGACTTTTAGGGGTTTACGTGGTATGGGCCACAGCTATGAATTCCTTTAATCATCAAAGAAAGCACTTACAGGAGTTTGTGCTGGATTGTCGGAGAGTTCTTGGTTTTTATGACTATGGGGCATTTTTCTCCATAGCTGATCCCAGAGTGCTTCAACCAGTGACAATAAAGCAAGGACCTGGAATTACCACTGAACTAGCTGGAGGCTAATGGAGTAATTTCCCAAAAGCAAGAGCAGAACTGAACTTTGGCTTTGGGGTCAATCAATACGTGTTTGGGGTGATGAGTGGCCTTCCTGCAGGTATTGTCCTAGGAAATTATGTGGAAGATCTACAATGCTGATTTGTGGGTGCAGACAGCAGAGTCAAAGGGGATGTGCAATGGAGCTTGGGCCTTCAACCCTACAACTTCACCATACAATAAATAAAATGGAGCCAACACCAAAATGCTGACAGATTATCCATACAGGAGCCATGAGTCCCGTCAGTCATATATACATGTACTTGACAAGTGATCTGTTGAGGTTCCTAGTCTGTAAACAAGTTGAGAGAGGAAGGGGTTGTAACAGAGTGTCAGCCCCAGCCTGTTTTCATAGACTATACTGTAATCATATCTAAATTAGCATTTGCTCTGCATCTGGTGGGGACATGTGTGTGTTTGTTCCTCTCTGAAGGGGGCCTCCATAATATACAACCTTGCAGACAGACTGTAGATGGGGCTCCAGGAATCTTCTTCATCTTTTGAGGTACCTGTAGCAAATGTTTAAGGAGGGGAGGGGGGGTGTGAGTATCTCTGCCCAACCAGGGACCTGGTTTCAAGAGAGGTAGAGCAATAAGCCACAGGTTTGGTTTGATAGTTGGTGCCGTGACTTGTGAAGGGTGAGGATCTGCTTCTGGTCCTGGTGTGTCGAAGATTGGAGATCTGTTGCCACGTGGGACATTGATGTCTTGTCCACCCTGCTTGATTTGAGGAACTAGTCTAAGGACTAGATACCCCAATACTGAGCCACTGCAGCCGTATGTGTCCCTATTACTGCCCCTGATACCCCAATACTGAGCCTCTGCTGCCGTATATGTCCCTATTACTGCACCTGATACCCCAATACTGAGCTCCTGCTGCCGTATGTGACCCTATTACTGCCCCTGATACCCCAATACTGAGCCACTGCTGCCATATGTGTCCCTATTACTGCCCCTGATACCCCAATACTGAGCCGCTGCTGCCATATGTGTCCCTATTACTGCCCCTGATACCCCAATACTGAGCCTCTGCTGCCGTATATGTCCCTATTACTGCACCTGATACCCCAATACTGAGCCACTGCTGCCATATGTGTCCCTATTACTGCCCCTGATACCGCAATACTGAGCCACTGCTGCCATATGTGTCCCTATTACAGCCCCTGATACCCCAATACTGAGCCGCTGCCGCTGTATGTGTCCCTATTACTGCACCTGATACCCTAATACTGAGCCGCTGCTGCCATATGTGTCCCTATTACTGCACCTGATACCCCAATACTGAGCCACTGCTGCCGTATGTGTCCCTATTACTGCACCTGATACCCCAATACTGAGCCGCTGCTGCCGTATGTGTCCCTATTACTGCACCTGATACCCCAATACTGAGCCGCTGCTGCCGTATGTGTCCCTATTACAGCCCCTGATACCCCAATACCGAGCCGCTGCTGCCGTATGTGTCCCTATTACTGCACCTGATACCCCAATACTGAGCCGCTGCTGCCGTATGTGTCCATATTACTGCACCTGATACCCCAATACTGAGCCGCTGCTGCCGTATGTGTCCCTATTACTGCACCTGATACCCCAATATTGAGCCGCTGCTGCCGTATGTGTCCCTATTACTGCCCCTGATACCCCAATACTGAGCCACTACTGCCGTATGTGTCCCTATTACTGCCCCTGATACCCCAATACTGAGCCACTGCTGCCGTATGTGTCCCTATTACTGCACCTGATACCCCAATACTGAGCCGCTGCTGCCGTATGTGTCCCTATTACTGCACCTGATACCCTAATACTGAGCCGCTGCTGCCGTATGTGTCCCTATTACTGCACCTGATACCCCAATACTGAGCCGCTGCTGCCGTATGTGTCCCTATTACTGCACCTGATACCCCAATACTGAGCCGCTGCTGCCATATGTGTCCCTATTACTGCCCCTAATACCCCAATACTGAGCCGCTGCTGCCGTATGTGTCCCTATTACTGCACCTGATACCCCAATACTGAGCCGCTGCTGCCGTATGTGTCCCTATTACAGCACCTGATACCCCAATACTGAGCCGCTGCTGCCGTATGTGTCCCTATTACTGCACCTGATACCCCAATACTGAGCTGCTGCTGCCGTATGTGTCAGGCAGTGACATCATCGCGCCCCCTGTCAGCGTGGCGACGTCAGACGCTGACAGGGGGATGATGGGAGAAGGAGCGCAGCGCTCCTTCCCTCATCATTGCGGTCAGCTGTATCGGCTAAATGACCCTGCGATGATGGGCGGGGAGCCCACTGCTGGCACTGGGCCCCCCCGCCTGCTCAGGGGCCCCTTAGCGCCCAGCGGCAGAGTAGGGAGTTCGATTCTCCCTGCTCTTCCACAGAAGGTAACTGTATCGGCATGCTGCATGCGCCGATACAGTTACCGTAGCGTAGCTCCAGGTGGGCCCCCTCTCAGCACCGGGCCCGGGGCACCCTCTGCCCCCCCGGTAGCTATGCTACTGCAGTGCACCATTTACCACAGAAGTACCACGTGCCACTATAATAAGGGAGGGATGTGAGTGGGTGCTGTCGTGGGCTCTATAAAAGAGCATTACCGGTAAGTAATCTGTTTTTTTCTATTCGCCACGACAGCACCCACTGAGAGATTTACAGAGACAATCACCTGGGTGGGACACCGTGTCAAGTACTGATACTCCAAAGGTTAAGGTCAGAGGAAGAAGATAGGTCTAGTCTATAGTACCTATAAAAGGTAGAAGGCGAAGACAGGTTGCGGCCTTACATATAAGGTCTATTGGCACGTCCGCTTTTTCCACCCAGGAAGTCGACATAGCCCTTGTAGAGTGTGCTCCCACATTTTCTGGTGGATCTCTTCCTTTAGGTTTACATGCCAGCATTATGGCATCTCTAATCCAGCGGGATAACGTATTTTTCGTGACCTTGGAACCCTTCTTCTTACCCTGGAATGATACAAAGAGAGCCCCGCTCTGCCTCCAGTCCTTGGTTCTGTCTAAGTAGGCCAAAACAGCTCTTTTTACATCCAGGCCATGAAGTTTCTCTTCCTCTGGCATCAAGTGGTTTTCATAATAGGTAGGCAGAAAAATCTCTTGGGACCTATGAAATTTAGTAGCGACTTTGGGAAGATAGGACGGGTCCATCTTTAAAATTATCCTATCAGGTCTTACTGATAAAAATGGAGGATCCATAGACAAAGCTTGGAGAGCACTCACTCTCCTAGAAGCTACCAAGGCTACTAACAATATTGTCTTTAACAAGATATATTTCAATGAGGCTATATGAAGAGGCTCAAAATGACTTTCTGTTAACACATCCAGAACTAAATTTAGATCCCATGGTGGGACCTGTGGTATATAGATCGGCTTTGATCGTTGACATGCAGATACAAAACGAGAAACCCATCTATTACCTGCAATGTCATAATTAAAGAGAGCTCCTTGAGCTGAAATCTGAACTTTCAGAGTGTTTACAGAGAGACCTAATTCAAGTCCTCTCTGCCGAAACTCCAATATGGGAAATATAGGTATGTCTGTAGATACCTGTGCTGTGTGAAATTCAAGAAATTTCCTCCAGACCTTAGCGTAAATTTTTGTAGTGGATGGTTTTCTATTTTTTATGAGAGTATCTATTATTATCCCTTCAGAGAATCCTCTAAGTTTTAATAATTGCCTCTCAAATTCCAAGCTGTCAAGTTCATGCCCTTGACCTGAGGGTGAAAGAAGGGCCCCTGTGACAGTAGGTCTCTGGTCCGTGGAAGAATCCAAGGGTTGAAAATTGACATTGCCCTTAGCCATGAAAACCATGGCCTTTTGGGCCAAAATGGAGCTATCAACATTACTCTTGCCCCTTCCTCCCATATCTTCCTGATAACTATAGGAAGAAGATTCCATGGGGTAAAGGCATAGGCTAGACTGAATGTCCATGGAACCTGCAGGGCATTGAATATGTCCGGATTGTCCTGTCTGCAGAATGAGGCAAATGTTTTGACTTGTCTATTGGATCTTGTTGCAAATAAGTCTATCTGAGGAACACCCCATCGGGTAGTTATCATTTTGAAGATCTGTTTGTTGAGCATCCATTCTCCTTGATGAAGGGTGTAGCGGCTGAGAAAGTCTGCACGAAAATTGTCTATACCTCTGATATGTACAGCTGACAGGGACAAAAGATGCATCTCGGCTAGATTCATGATGCTTGTTGTAACACTCATGAGACTGTTTGACCGCGTACCTCCTTGATTGTTTAGGTAAGCTACTGAGGTAGTGTTGTCGGAAAGAATCCTTGTATGGGAGCCTCGTAGCTGCGGAAGACAGTGGAGTATGGCATAATATAATGTCCTCAATTCCTTAACAATAAAAGAGTCACTAGTTTCTGCCCTAGACCATTGACCCTGAACTATCTCCTCGTTGAAATGTGCACCCCAGCCCCAAGGACTAGCGTCTGTGGTAATTATGTTAGAAGGGACTATTACCCAAGGAACTCCACCCGAGAGATTTTTTAAGTCTAACCACCATGTAAGGGAGTGAACTACATCTGATGAGAGGAATATTGTGCGTTCTAAATGTCCCTGCATTCTGATATCTTCCTCTAGGACCAATGTTTGTAGTTTTCTAGTATGTAGTTGTGCCCACCTTACCGCAGGGATAAATGATGTTAATGAACCTAGCAAAGACATGGCTTTTCTTAATGACATACTACGTTCTTCGACTGATAGGCTCACTTTATTAACTATGGATGTCTTCTTTTCCTCAGGAAGCAGACATTTCTGGCTTACTGAGTATAGAAGAAGTCCAAGGAATCTTTGACATGTCACCGGCTGGAGACTGGATTTTACCCAGTTGATAATCGAGCCAAGTGTTTGCAAAGAAGAAACCGCCTCCCCCATCCGCTGTTCACATTGAAAGGGGGATTTTCCCACTATTAGGAGGTCATCCAGATACGGAATAACTGGGGTGTCTTTGAGTCGTAGAAAGGACATCAGCTCTAATAATAATTTGGTAAAGACTCGAGGGGCCATTGGCAACCCAAAGGGCATTGCTCTAAATTGTAGATGACATATCTGGCCTCCTAATGAAACAGCTACTCGAAGGAACTGTTGATGTGATTGGTGTATAGGTAGATGATAATACGCATCTTTAAGATCCAAAACTGCCATATGGCAACCAGGAAACAAGTTTTTAATAGCTGAACGTATGGACTCCATTTTAAAGGTCTTAGATTTTAAAAAGGTATTTAATTTCCTTAAATTTATTATAGTCCTGAATGAACCATCAGGCATGGGAATCAGAAACAAGGGAGAGTAAAATCCCTTCCTTCTTCGAGCCGTCGGCACTTCTATTAATACTCGTTTAGCCAGGAGAGACTTAATTTCTTAAGGCCCCTTCACATTAAGCGACGCTGCAGCGATACCGACAACGATCCGGATCGCTGCAGCGTCGCTGTTTGGTCGCTGGAGAGCTGTCACACAGACCGCTCTCCAGCGACCAACGATGCCGGTAACCAGGGTAAACATCGGGTAACTAAGCGCAGGGCCGCGCTTAGTAACCCGATGTTTACCCTGGTTACCATGCTAAAAGTAAAAAAAAACAAACACTAGATACTTACCTACAGCCGTCTGTCCTCCAGCGCTGCGCTCTGCTTCTCTGCTCTCCTCCTGTACTGTCTGTGAGCCGGAAAGCAGAGCGGTGACGTCACCGCTCTGCTTTCCGGCTCACAGACAGTACAGGAGGAGAGCAGAGAAGCAGAGCGCAGCGCTGGAGGACAGACAGCGGTAGGTAAGTATGTACTGTTTGTTTATTTTTACTTTTAGCATGGTAACCAGGGTAAACATCGGGTTACTAAGCGCGGCCCTGCGCTTAGTTACCCGATGTTTACCCTGGTTACCAGTGAAGACATCGCTGGATCGGTGTCACACACGCCGATCCAGCGATGTCTCCAGGGAGTCCAGCGACCAAATAAAGTTCTGGACTTTATTCAGCGACCAACGATCTCCCAGCAGGGGCCTGATCGTTGGTCGCTGTCACACAGAATGATTTCATTAACGATATCGTTGCTACGTCACAAATAGCAACGATATCGTTAACAATATCGTTATGTGTGAAGGTACCTTTACTCTAATACCTCCTGCTGTGGCTGGGAATTTAAGGAAGTCAAAAGGAAAGAATCTGGAGGTTTCCGGATAAGGTCTAAGGTGAGGCCGGATGACACGATATTAATAGCCCAGGAATTAGCAGTTATCTTCCTCCATTGATGACTAAAATGTAGTAATCTACCCCCTACTGGCAGGAAAGAACTAGCGGGATCTATCAGCAGGTTTGAAGGGGCGTCTGTTAAATTGGTTCCCCTTCTGTTTGAATTCTCTGTTATTCCAGCGATCTTTAAAGTCCTTTCTCCTGCCAAATGCCGGCTTCCTGTATGCGCGTATGTAGGAGGGAATGAAAGGATTAGGAAACCCTTTTTTCTGCTCACCTGCTTTAGTCAGGATGTCATCAAGCACAGTTCCAAAAAGGTACTCACCCTGACAGGGCATCGCACAAAGCTTAGACCTGGATTGGGCATCACCTTTCCAGTTTTTTAACCATAACGCTCTACGAGCCGTATTAGTTAGATTAGCTGTCCTGGCTGCCAAACGGAGAGAGTCTATAGAGGCATCTGACAAAAAAGCCGCAGCACCTTTAATCAAGGGAATAGTAATTTTTCTCTTGACATCCCGTTCTTTATATTCTGGTCCAGCTGATCCAGCCAAACTAGTATAGATTTGCCCGTACATGTGGCTGAAATTGCTGGCTTAAATGCAGTAATGTAAGCTTCCCAGGATCTTTTTAGAAGAGCATCTGATTTCCGATCCATTGGATCAGACAGGGTTCCCGCATCCTCTACAGGCAACGAGGAGCGGCGAGAAGTAGAGGCTACCGCAGCGTCCACCTTAGGTATTTTAGCCCTAGTTGCTAGGTCCTCGTCATCAAACGGGGAGCATCTTTTACACACTATGGGCACTAACCCTTTTTGCCCCTGTTTGTTCCACTCTCTTTTAACCAGATCTTCAATAGTCTGAATTACTGGGAACACACAACCTTTCCGCTGGGAGAGACCCACAAACATAACTTCTTGCGGAGTCTGGGGTTCTTTGGATTCTCATAGACCCATTGTGTCTCTTACAGATTTAATTAGATTATTAACACCCTCTGTTAGAAAACATACATTATCTTTCTCGTCTGAAGAACCAGAAGCTTGTGAAATATCTGAGTCTATCTCTCCACTCTCCGAAGAAGTGTCAGTAGGGTTGAGCGACTTTTACTTTTTTAGCGTCAAGTCAGGTTTCGCGAAACCCGACTATCTCTAAAGTCTCTCTCTCTCTCTCTTTCTCTCTCTCTCTCTCTGAACAGAAAAGCTGGTGTTACACATTTCAAATCGCTACAGCGCACAAGCGACAAGATGACGATAGGCGTCCACGCCCCTAAGACCTATGTCATCACTCTGCCCACGCTCCTTCATTGGCTGAAAAAATGGCGCCAAGCGCGTCATACGAAACGCGACTTTGGCGCGAAAGTCGCGTACCGCATGGCCGACCCCACACAGGGATCGGGTCGGGTTTCATGAAACCCGACTTTGCCAAAAGTCGGCGACTTTTGAAAATGAACGATCCGTTTCGCTCAACCCTAAGTGTCAGCTCTGGGTGAGGGGAATCTTTTGCTGGATTTCCTTTCTACATTCATGGAGGGGCCACTAAAGGACTGTAGTTCCTGTCGGATCATTAAACCAATGTCCTCCATTTTGACCGACCCCTCCTCCCGCAAGGTACTACTTATGCAAAACTGGCATAATCTTTTAGGATACGTATCAGGCAGGGCTTCAGAACATAACGCACACTGTTTATGTTTGGTCTTCCCCATCTTTTTAGCCTATGAAAGCAATAGAAACAAATAGGTGATTATGAGTCCAGTGAAGTTTAAATCAAACTCACCCGGCTGTATGATCATATAAAATGCCTGTAGGGATGTTTGCTTAGCCTGAGGTGTGGACCGGGATGATCCTCTGTCCTTTCCTGATTTTTCAGTGGAATCACTCATTTTAGAGAGTCCACTACTCTTTTTGCTAGTGTCACGTGCTGGTGACATTAGCTCCTCCAGTGGGTGCGCAGTATTATCACTTGGGGATGACATATTGGCGCACATACTAACGCAACTGAGTGCCTTATATAGTGGAGGTGAACTCACACACCTATACATGCACACCCTTTGTTTTTTTAAGTACCCCAGCTGTGGATCAGCTCCGGATGGGACCGCCTTAGAACCGCCGTGCTATGTGCCCCGGAATAGTGTCCGCAGCAGCACGTCATTCCTTCATTACAGCGCTCCCGGAAGTAAACCTATCTACTTCCGGGGCGCAATCCTTACCACACATGCGCGCACGTCCATACTGGATGTCAGCGCTATACAGCAGCTCGTCTTACTGGACCTTTACCAAGTACTTCTCACGCTGCTCCACGCACATCGCTCACTCACAGCTGGGCCTCTGCCAACCAGGCTTGTCACATGCCGGCGCTGCGGTTACAATAGTGAGTCGGTCCTTCAAACAGAGTCCCAGCAGAGAGACTGTTGATAGCACATGGGAAGCCATGTTCCTCATGTGTTACAGAGGAGGGGAGCCCGCAGGAACATTCCCCCGACCCTGTTACCCGCACTGGAGCCCCTGCCGCTCAGCCAGAACTACACAGGCAGCAATCCAGGCGGGTTTTCCTCTTCATCTTCAGGAATCTTCCCCATAGGTTCCCCTCTAGGAACAGGAAACCAACTGAGGAGCGAAGGGGGCCACCCCTTTTATCTCTCTGTAGGTTTCCTGTTTCTAGGGGTGGATCCCCTCTCTCAGTGGATGCTGTCGTGAAGAATAGAAAAATGAAAATTCAGGGATGGGGAGAGGTATTTATCTGAACATCTGATCTGAAGACCTTACATAGTGTATATACTGTATTTATTCCCTCACTGGTCTGTAGTCAGTATATAGCGAGGTCTGTTGTCTGCAAACATAGGGGTTTAGTCCCAGGTTCTGTATTTTTAAGACGGCATGTACCTGGTGTCCCCTGTCAAAATTTGAGAACTTTGAGGAATATTTTACATCATAATAAAATGAAACTGTTATGGGTTATTGATTCTCTAAGCATTAAGTCAGGGTGAAAAGCATAGACCAGGATGCGATGATGCAGCTGGGCAGATCTTGAGGAATGACACAATAATCAATGAGGAACAGCACATCAGGGTATGCAGAACGGCAGAAAAACAAGCAGAGCAGGTAGCACAGATGAAGCAGAGCCACATGTGTGGATTCACAGGGAACAGTAACTGTGTACAAAAACTGGTATCTTATGGTTGGGAAGTAGTTAATCACAGGATTGCAGTCTGGTATCTTCCAGCAGACTAATGGTTAAACACAGGAGTGACAAAGAAGTAAAATCAGTCTGGTATCTTCCAGCTGGGCAATGGTACTAGCAGGGATGTATGAAAACTGCAACTTGTAGCAAGTAAATTGTTAAACACTGGAAAGCAGTGAGGTACAATATATGCAAACTGGAGATTCTTTTGAGATGTCTTACCTTGATTGCAGAGATCATGTGTGAACAGAACTGAGAAAAGTTGTGTGCAGGTGGTAAATTGCATCCTAAGAAGTAGGTGTCAACAACATATAAAAATCAGGACTGAGCTTGGAAAAAATGCTGACTATGCTATGGAAGCCAGGAGCAGCAGAAGTGAATGATTAAACATCTAGCAGGAGCCAAGTCAAGTAGAAGCAAACTCTTGATAAATGTAAGTCTAAAAAAAAATGGGAGAGAGCGTTCCATGTGAATATCACCGAGAGCAAAGGTAGGGAGGGGGACAGGTATCGTCCTCACCTCCGGTGGTTGCACATGGCAGGCTTAACACTGTGAAAGACTATTGTGAGCCGGAAGTCCTGGAGCACTGCTTGCACCTTCTGCCCACCCCGAACGTCAAGTGTAAACTTAGTGTTGAATAAATCGCTGTCTTGTTCCGGTCTGGCTTCCTCACTCACAGTGTGGCGCCCTGATGATATCCGTCCCTCTACTCCAATAAACTTGAGGCAACGCAAGACAATGCTACTTAATACCTAAACACTTGAATCCTGCTTTAGCTGGCCATAGAAGGCCTAGAGTGACGATGTCAGAGGAGTTTGTTAGTCCAGTTTTGACTACAGCAAAGGTATTGAGCCATAGGAAAAGGGAACAAGGACTGGCACTGGAGCCAGGACAGGAAACACATCACTGGCACCAGTCTAGAATTTTTGAAATCAATCCCGGTAAAACTGTGCACATTGGAAGTCAAAAAGGAGTGGAGTTTACATAAACCTATCCAACAGTGGTTCTTTTCTGGGCCAGGTCAGGGGAAAATGTAACTTCAGCTCTGTGTATCCCCGACAGTAAACTTCAGTAGAAGAACTACCTGAAAGTAAAGAAACCTCTAATTTAAAAAGTATGTTCTTATGATAGACAAAATTTTTGAATAATTTTATATTTTTGGAGTTATTTGATTGGCTGATGAGCATGGCCCACTTTTTATATTGTGGACTTATTTTTGGTTCAGCTGGTACATGATAGCTGGCAGTAGACTCTACCCTACGTATCGCCTTCCTTCACCCCTCTCCCCTTTGTCTTGGACACAAGGAGCCTCTTATCTTAATGTGGTGTCTATGTCTCTTGCCTGTTAGTGGAACTAATTTGACTATCTGGATGCGGAGGCTAAGTCACCTGGCCGTAACATGAGGCAGTGTAGAAGCTTGTCATCTCCTCCCCGGCTGTCATTTCATAGGATTGTCTGCTAAAGAAGCAGTTGTTCTCTGCCATCGGCTTGGCTGGATGTGTCGGCGTTGAACCCTCATTATCCTGTTATTCTCACCATGTAGCTGAAAGATACAATTGAAACCAGTATATTATATGTCTTTCCTTATTTTTCTTTATTATTTTTCTTAAAAGGAATATGTCATCAGAAAATGAACTATTATTTAAATCAGGTATAATTGCTAAATGTATTTTGTTTTTATTTTTGACAATGGATTTTTTAACATATCACCATTTTTAGGAAAGAAAAAAACAGAAATCTTACAACTTTCACACAAGGCCATTAGAACTATTTTTGATTCTAACTTCCTGTTGTTTCAGGAAATTCACATGTACATTAGACACAATGAACACACTCCGCCCCCATCGTTTTTATTGAAGCATCTAATGAGCGTGTGTAAAGATCAATACGAAGAGAGGGAGGGCGTTACCTATTGTTTGTGATTGGTAGATCCTGTTTTTTCAGCTGTCTATAGACATGCAGCCTGTGACTGGAGTCCTACCTCTGATGATAAGGAAACAACGGCAAACTCATCCTGAAAGGACAAAGAAAAACGAGTCTAAAAACACTAAAGTGGAATATGAAAAAGTTTAGGTTGCTAATTTTATTTTAAATTAAGATTGTGATATGAAAAAAACATTAAATATGTAAAAAAAAATACTTACAAAAAACAAATGTTGATTACAAAATTGGTCATTTTCCCTTAGAAAAAATGTTGTTACTTGTCTTTAACTTTTTTTATTTTTAATTTTTCCAATTATTATTTAATTACACATTTTTCAGAATCTTTTTCTTTTTTTTCAAAATGTCGTCTAAATCTTGGCAATTGAGCTTCTTGAAGGATCATCGTTTGGTAGTTTAGGTAAAATTTGCATATTCCAAAGTTTCAGTGAGATCAGTACAATTCATGCCTCGTAGAAACTTCTGATTTGGAAGTTTGGTCCTTAGATTATTAGTCCTTCATCTTTGAGACACAGATTGCGATAGACCTTCATTGTCCAATTATTGATGTTTGACATGAGCACGTTTTTAGGCACAACTGAGATTTCAGTTTAAAAGTATAATAATAATAATGATCAAAAAATTTTACTAGCACAAGTTTCTGCTATTTTACATTTTTAAATGTTTAAAACCAGGGAAGTCAAGTAGTAGAGAAAATTAATTTCTGAAAAGAAAAAAACATTGACAAAAAAACGCTATTGATTTATCTAAGGCTACGTTCACATTAGCGTTACGCTAATGTGCGTCGCTGTTGTGTCGGCGACGCAGCGGCAACGCAGCGGCGACGCGCCCCTATGTTTAACATAGGGGAAGCGTGCGTTTTTTTGTTTGCGTTTTTCGACATGTGCGTCGTTTTCGACGCTAGCGTCGGACGCACGAAAATGCAACAAGTTGCATTTTTCGTGCGTCCGATTTTCGTCAAAAAACGACGCACGTGTCGCAAAACGCAGCGTTTTTGCGCGCGTTTTTGGTGCGTCGCGCGTTGCGCAACGCTAATGTGAACGTAGCCTTAAAGGAACACTTGAGGAAAAGAAAAATAGAATGAAATAAAAAAATTATATAAAAGTAAGAAATCACACAATAACTCTTAATGAGATGGCCAGCCCCATAGATAGTGAAAGTGGAGCCTGTGCACTACCTCTCCATTCTGAAGGGGGTAAATGTGTCCGGTTCTGGCTCTCTTTGGTTAGACTCCTTCCGATCCATATATCTACGATAGGTAATGACTTGGTGTTCAGTAAAAAAAACAACAAAAAAAAGATTTTTGGAAAAGATGAATGTGTCCTTAAAGTAAAAAATTACTCCTCTGCTAAAATCAGAATGGAAATAAAACGTTCTTCAAGCAGGTGCCTTCATGAAAAGCCACCAAGGTGTCCCGATTCCTAAGCCTGGGTGGCCATCATGCCGAGGTGAACCATTGGTGCAGAAATATACAGAGGAACAACATTGTGCTTCTATCGTGGTGGTAACTACTTTCTGATCCAACCAAGGTGCTCCAGGACGGGGATCAACTGATGGATCAAAGCAATCATTGCATGAAGGCAGTGCACAGCCACAGCTACAGTCTAACAGGGCAGTTCAGTGCTCCGTACTTGGGATCGCCGAGGGTCGCATTGATCCTGTGGATAGGAATAACCTAACTAAATAGCCCTCGGAATATGCTCACACCTTGAGTTGTTTTTCCTTACAAGCTATGGGTAACGAGTGAGTCACAGTGATTCCTTTAAATAAGAGCTAAGAGTTTCAGAGTAAACTAACATAGGGCATCGTCAGTGTACGACTGATGTTGTCACCCTTCTTTTAGCACAGCCATTGCCTGGTCATACATCTGCTCATCATCATGGAGTAAGTGCTTGGTAACTGGTATAATACTGCCATATAGGACCTAGAATAAGTCGCGTTACTCCAGTAGGGCGCAGAGTACTGCACATACACTGCAGGGTGCAGGCACTGAGCGCGGACTCTCTGAGAGCCTCATCTGACTCTCTATTGTGCCCTGTTTAATCCTTCCCCATTATTGCCAGGTAATTGGATGCCCATCAAAAAGAATAGGAAGACAAAGCCGTAAAGGTTACTTAGTAGATAAAAACTGGCTCCACTTCGTAAAAAGATCCCATGTTTTGCAAATGAACTGTCTCTTTACCTTAATTACACTTTCAAGCAACTTTGTCCTTTATACCGGAGTAATTCCTTCCAAAAGCCTCTTGGCTACGACACTGATCTTCCTTTCATAGTTGCCTCTTCTTCCCCAGTAAACTGGCATTGACCTTTTCCCTTTTTTCCTGCTGAAAAGACGGAGACAGAAAAGAAAATGCTTAACCCTTTTCTGCATGGAGAAGTCTGGGAAAACGTCACTTGCTGGAAAGCAGAGAAATCGGAAGCGTCCTCGCCAGGTGAGAACTCACGAATGTGGGGGGATCTCGCAACCATTACATTTTTTTTTATAAATGGATTTAATAAGAGGAGGGTCATTTATTTATGACCTTAACTTGTATCTGATAGATTAATGGACCCGGCACATTCATTATAGAGGTGCCCAATTAGGAAAGGTGTTGAGAAGAATGACGTTTTTTGGGGGGAGAAGGAGTTGCAAATTTGCATTTTGGGATTGGGGGTCCGATAGAAATCAAAAAGTCTTATCTGAAAAATGGAGGACATTTTGTTTCGTAGGTAACCTAAGGAAGAGAAGAAAGAGAAGATATGGGCACTACGCAGCCAGTCCACCTTAGAGCGAAGGGGGCTAGCATACACAACTAAATATCTAACTCAGAAGCTGCAACTCTTGCACTGAAATATACTTTAAAGTGTAAAAATAGAGGAAAAATTAAAAAACTAAAGTGTTTTCTTTTTACTTTTTTTTTTTTACATCCATTTAGATCTGGTTTGTATACAATGGATATTTTGGGAATTAATTCCAACATGTTTTTCTTATGTTGTAACTTGTCAGGTCCCCGATGTCCTCGAACCCAACCGGTCAGGCACAGTGAGCCCCTGAAGCTGCAAAGCGCATACCCGGCTAAAGAGGCGCAGTGGCGTTGTTGAAATGAGTGGTGCGCATGCGCAAGATTTGCATGAGCTGCCGATAAGGCTGCATCATCCAAATTATGTTATCACTCCCGCAGGGGTGTTATAACGTGGAAAGAGGGTCAACCAGTCTGGGGAAACTAACGCCCCATCGATAATACATTGGACTTCTTTTGGTTTTCCGTGGCCGATTTGACGGCTTTTTAAAGGTCTGTTACAAGGTTTTACATGACAGTGAAGGGTCCCAGAGTTAATATTACCCTGTTAATAATCTGCTTTCAGCTTTTTATTGTTTTTTTTCATTACTGAGTTAAGCGCCATACCGATATAACGTTGTATCGACATGTCTGTATCAGCGCTTGTTTTTTGTGGCATGAGTTGTGCTTTTTAATGACATCATTTTGGGTTGGATATAATGTATAAAAAGTGTTTTGTAAAAAAAATTTTGAAAGAAAAAAACAGCAATTTCTCTACATTTTTTAGCTTGGATTTGATATTGCTATTCTGTATCAATTACACGTTACTTTATTCTGAGGGCGGCACAGTGTAATCACAGCAATAGCGAAATTACATTGTTCTATTTTTTACAATTTTATTTTAAAGAAAAGAAAAACTTTCTGTGTTTCCGCCTTTGGGAAATTTTTATATTTTTACCAACAAAGCAGAGACTCTAGATAGAGTTTCAATGATGATTTTTTGATCATTTTTAGTATTTTATTCTCCATTTTTGGGGGACAAGATGAACCAGTTATGAACAGTTATTTTTACATATTTTTTTTTATATTCTATGTATTATTTTAAATGAAATGGATAAAAGATGGATTTATTTTATAGTAACTTTGTTACGCTTGCGGTGATGACAATGAAATCATAAAGAGACAGGGGGACGTTTTTATTTTTACTGAAATGTGTACATTTTGAGCCAAAAATATTTTTATTGTTATTGGTTTTATTAAAATTTTGCATCATTTGGTTTTTATAAGCTCTTTATTTCCCTGCACTTTTCTAGCTGCACAATGAGTAAACTGGGAAGCCCTAAGTTATTTCTGATGTGATTTTTGCCTTTTTTCTAAGCTTCTTTCAACTGATTTTTGACCCCCAAATCCGGCACAACTTCAATATGATCTGTTGTTATATATCTGTACCCAGGAGCTATTTATATATATATATATATATTTTTTTTTTTTTTTAAATGTTTGATATTTCCATTTTTTTAAAGTCCCATCATATTGTACGCGCTATGATTTTGTACTATTTATTACGACATTATAACGACAGGCATCCTACTGGAATGTTGCGGAAAATACGAAGGTAATTGGAGGGCGCGTATCTACATCCAAAAAATAATCAACTTAAAGACTATAATAATCAACAAAATGTTTTACAGAAATCCCACCAAGACGGAGTTCTCTACTAGAGATCAGCAAACCCAAGATGTAAAGTTCGGCGTTCTTACCGGTGCTGAACTCCGAGCATGGATTTCTCCCGGAAGAGAGAGAAGAGTTCTTTTTACCTGAACTCAACTATGAATAAAAGTTTGGATGAAACCGAACATCCACGGGTCCGCTCATCCCTATTCCCTACATATCTATATTTTTTTTTTGCAGTTAACCCCTTCAGCCCCCAAAAAACTGTTTGCACTTCGATGACCAGGCCAAATATACAATTTTTACCACTGTCAGTTTATGAAGTGATAACTCGGAACTCTTCAACAGTTTTTTTTTGTGACATATTGTACTTTATGATAGTGATACAATTTCTTTGATATGACTTTGTGTTTAATTGCAAAAAACCCCAGAGATTTGGCAAAAATGTAGAAAATTTTGAAACTTTTAATTTTTAGGCCCTTTAAAGCAGAGAGTCACATAACACAAAATAGTTAATAAATAACATTTCCCACAGGTCTGCATAATTTTTGAAATATAATTATTTTTAGTTAGGAAGCTATGCGGGTTAAAAGTTGACCAGCGACTTCTCATTTTTCCAACAAAATTTTTAAAAACTTTTTTTAAGGATCGCATCACATTTGAAGTGATTTTGTGGGGCCTATACGACATTACATACCCAAAAGTGACACCAGTCTCAAAACTGCACCCCTCAAGGTGCTCAAAATCAAGAAGTTTATTAACCCTTCAGGTGCTTCACAGGAATTTTGGAATGTTGAAAAAAAAAATGAACATTTACCTTTTTTTCTCAAAATTTTACTTTAGACCCAATTTTTTTTAATTTTTGCAAGGGTAACAGGAAAAATGGACACAAAATTTGTTGTACAATTTTTTCCGAGCATGCCGTTTCCCCATGTGTGGGGAAAAAACACTGTTTGAGCGCACAGCAAGGCGCGGAAGGTAAGAAGCGCCATTTGACTTTTTGAATGTAAATTTTGCTGGAATAATTAGCGGACGCCATGTTGTGTTTGGAGAGCCCCTGATGTGGCTAAACAGCGGAACCCTCCCAATTGACACCATTTTGGAAATTAAACCCCTTAGGGAACTTATCTAGATGTGTGCTGCGCACCTTGAACCCCAAGAAGTTTATAATATTGATTCATGAAAATAAAAAAAAATCACATTTTCACCACAAAAATTATTTTTAGCCCCAAATTTTTCATTTTTACGAGTGTAACGGGAGAAATTGCACCATACGATTTGTTGTACAATTTGATAAACTATTTGTGGAGGAAAACTACTTGGGGCGCACAGCAGGGCTTGGAAGGGAAGGAGCACCATTTGACCTTTTGAATGCAAAATTTGCTGGAATAATTAGCGGACGCCATGTTGTGTTTGGAGAGCCCCTGATGTGGCTAAACAGCGGAACCCTCCCAATTGACACCATTTTGGAAATTAGACCCCTTAGGGAACTTATCTAGATGTGTGCTGCGCACCTTGAACCCCAAGAAGTTTATAATATTGATTTATGAAAATAAAAAAAAAATCACATTTTCATCACAAAAATCATTTTTAGCCCCAAATTTTTCATTTTTACAAGTGTAACAGGAGAAATTGCACCATACGATTTGTTGTACAATTTGATAAACTATTTGTGGAGGAAAACTACTTGGGGCGCACAGCAGGGCTTGGAAGGGAAGGAGCACCATTTGACCTTTTGAATGCAAAATTTGCTGGAATAATTAGCGGACGCCATGTGACACCATTTTGGAAGCTAGAGCCCTCAAGGAATGCGTCTAGATTTGTGTTGAGCACCTTGAACCTCCAGCTGCTTCACAGAAGTTTATAACGCAGAGATGTAAAAATAAAAAAAATCACATTTTTCCCACAAAAACTGTATTTTAGCCCCAATTTTCAATTTTCACAAGGATAGCAAAAGAAATGGACCCCAAAACTTTTTGTGCAAGTTCTCCTGAGTACGCCGATACCTCTTATGTGGTTAAAACTTTGCACAGTGCAAAACTCAAAAGGGAATAAGCGCCATATTGGAGTTCACATTTTGCCGGACTGGTTTCAGCGTGCCATGTCACTTTGGCAGAGCCCTTGAGGTGCCAGGGTGCAGTGATCATATTGACAGCACAGGTGGGTCACAGAATTTTACGCCATTGGGCAGTGAAGAAAAAATAGTTACATTTTAACCACCAAAATTTTGTTTCAGCCCCAGATTTTACATTTTCATGCTGGGAAATAAGTAAAAATGGCACCAAAATTTGTCCCACAACTTTTGCTGAATGCAGAAATGCCATATTTGTGGCTGTACAATATGGCTTAGCCATACTGCGAGAGGGGCGGAGAACTATTGGCAAATAGAGCTCCATTCCTCTCAAGTCTCGCCATAGGGATAAGCAGCGGTGTTATATAGGATGCATCCAAGAATGCAGAATTTTCTATAACAGTTTGCGGACTCCATATACAGAGCCCCTAAGTGCTAGAAGAGCAAAATCCCCCCTCAAGTCACACAATTTTGGAAATGATATCCCATTGGGAAGTTATCTACAGGTGTCGTGATGATTTTGATTACATGGTAGTTTTTCCAGAAACAATTAGCTGCGGATGTTTTTGAGTGAAAATTGCAAACTAACGTTGTAGTGACCCAGTACGTTGTAGTTCCCGTACATTTTGCCCAGCTCATGCACTTGTAAATTTTGCAGGCTCTCACTACAGAAATGCCAAACATGTGGCCACTAACTGCAGTTTATGCACACTGGGGCTCAGAAGAGATGGGGCATTAGGATTTGGGTGCACAGAATTTGCAGAATTTCCTTTGGAGGGCGAGGGCCATTTTGCTTTTCCAGAGCCTTTGTGCTACCAGTAACGTGGAAGCCCCCTATATTCCCGTTAACAGATGACGGACCTGAGTGGGGACTTGCTTTTCTTGTGGATTAAGTTGAAGCTTTTGTTGGGAACATTATACATAACAATTTGGATCACATTTATCTAGCGCTCTATGCTGAGCACTTACATTGGGGTTTCCATCTAAATCTCCGAGTAACGTAATTCAGATGAAACCTCCAAAGGATCCATTCACTATAATGAGGCAGTTACTCTGGATTCCGTCTTCTGGCCTCTGTTCAGCGGTGTCCTTTTTTTCAGAAGAGCACAAAACTGTGGTTGATGGCAATTTTATGCACTCCTAATAAAAAGACAGACACCGCCGGATCACAGGCAAGATGGCGTCCACAGTGCCTCCATCTGCCTCATTATATCAAACCTTCTGCAGTAATCCAGACTTAAAGGGAACTTGTCACCCCCCAGAGCTGGATGATGGACGGTTGGGAGGCGGCTGAAACAGAGGGAGACGCCATACCTCTGGGACTTAATACAGGTATGGGGCGCAATTTATAAAAGTAAATATTTCAGTGTTACTAGGGATCAGAAACATAAGAGCCACCTTCACAGAATGCAGCCTTTGTGCTGCTGAAGGTGGCTCCTTTACTTAAAAACGCCCTGGGGGGGGGGGGTAACAAGTTCCCTTTAAGCGCTCAGCGTAGAGTGCAGGATATATGTGCGCTGAGCCTTACTGCGATCTTTGGGACTCAGAATGAACAAATCAACAGCAGGTGAAGAATTGGTTTTATTTATTTTTACGGAATTCCTCATGCAATATAAGTGATTACGGGACTTTGTTCTTTGGGTCGGTGCGGTTACAGCGATACTATATTTATATCGGGTTTTTCTGTTTGGCTGCTGTCACACACTAAAAAGCGGTATTTATTTACTTATTTATTGCATCCCCATATTTTGAGAGCTAAAACTTTTCCATATTTTGGCCCACAGAGACACGTGAGGGCTTGTTTTTTTCTGGGACGAGATTACTTTTTTATTGGTAGCATTTTCGCGCACATGACTTTTTTGTAAGCTTTCCTCTCCGATTTTTGGGAGGCAGAATAAACAAAAAACAATTATTCAGGAAATGTTTTTTATGTCGTTCTGCGTGTGGTAAAATTGATAAGGCAGCTTTATTCTTCGGGTCTGTAGTATTAAAGCGATATTGCATATATATATATAATGTATTGGCGTTTTTACACAATAAAAACTATTCTAGAAAAAAATTATTATTTTGCATCGCTTTATTCTGAGAGGTAAAACTTTTTTATTTTTCCGCTGACAGAGCTGTATGGCAGCCTGCTTTTTGCAGGACAAGATGACGGTTTCAGCGTCACCATTTTTCTTTACATTAGTCTTTTTGATTGTGTTTTATTCCACTTTTTGCTTCTTCGGTATATATATATTTATATATACTGCTCAAAAAAATAAAGGGAACACTTAAACAACAGAATACAACTCCAAGTAAATCAAACTTCTGTGCAATCAAACTGTCCACTTAGGAAGCAACACTGTTTGACAATCAATGTCACATGCTGCTGTGCAAATGGAATAGACAACAGATGGAAATTATTGGCAATTATCAAGACACCCAGGTGGGGCCACAGACCACATCTCAGTACCAATGCTTTCTGGCTGATGTTTTGGTCACTTTTGAATGTCGGTTGTGCTTTCACACTCGTGGTAGCATGAGACGGACTCTACAACCTACACAAGTGGCTCAGGTAGTGCAGCTCATCCAGGATGGCACATCAATGCGACCTGTGCCAAGAAGGTTTGCTGTGTCTGTCAGCGTAGTGTCCAGAGGCTGGAGGTGCTACCAGAAGACAGACCAGTACACCAGGAGATGTGGAGGAGGCCGTAGGAGGGCAACAGCCCAGGAGCAAGACTGCTACCTCAGCCTTTGTGCAAGGAGGAACAGGAGGAGCATTGCCAATGCCCTGCAAAATGACCTGTAGCAGGCCTCAAATGTGCATGTGTCTGCACAAACTGTTAGAAACTGACTCCATGAGGATGGTCTGAGGGCCCGATGTCCACAGATGGGGGTTGTGCTCACAGCCCAAAACTGTGCATGATGCTTGGCATTTCCCACAGAACACCAGGATTGGCGAATTCGCCACTTGTGCTCTGTGCTCTTCACAGATGAAAGCAGGTTCATACTGAGCACATGTGACAAACGTGACAGTCTGGAGACGCCGTGGAGAGCGATCTGCTGCTTGCAAAATCCTTCAGCATGACCGATTTGGCAATGGGTCAGTAATGGTGTGAGGTGGCATTTCTTTGGAGGGCTGCACAGCCCCCCATGTGCTTGCCAGAGGTAGCCTGACTGCCGTTAGGTACCGAGATGAAATCCTCAGACCCTTTGTGAGACCATATGCTGGTGCGGTTGGCCCTGGGTTCTTCCTAATGCAGGACAATGCCAGACCTCATGTGGCTGGAGTGTCAGCAGTTCCTGCAGGATGAAGGCATTGAAGCTATGGACTGGCCCGCCCGTTCCCCAGACCTGAATCCGATTGAGCAAATCTGGGACATCATGTCTCGCACCATCCACCAATGTCACATTGCACCACAGACTGTCCAGGAGTTGGCGGATGCTTTAGTCCAGGTCTCAGAGGAGATCCCTCGGGAGACCATCCGCCGCCTCATCAGGAGAATGCCCTAGCGTTGTACCTTAGGGAGGTCACACAGGTACGTGGAGGCCACACACACTACTGAGCATCTTATCCTTGTCATGAGGCATTTTCACTGAAGTTGGGTCAGCCTGTAATTTGAATTTCCACTTTGATTTTGAAAATCATTCCAAATCCAGACCTCCATGGGATATTCATTTTGATTTACATTGATAATTGTTATGTTTCATTGTGCTGTACATTTCCACTATGCAATGAATACAAATTTTCAACTGGAATATTTCACTCAGAGATATCTAGGATGTGCGATTTGTGTTCCCTTTATTATTTTTTGAGCAGTGTGTGTGTGTGTGTATATATATATATATATATATATATATATATATATATTGTTATTACTTTGTGATTTAAAAAAAAAAATGTTTTTACAACTGTTTTCACTTTTTTACTTATTCCCACTATGGGACTTTCACTTTCTGCAGTCTGATTGCAGTTATAAGGTATGGTAATGCAGGAGCAGGAGTACTGCTTTACCTTTTAGCCTGTCAGCCCTGCAGACACAAGTTAGTTTCACCATGCACTGAGCATGATCTAACTATCTTGCTAGTGCCTGGTGAGCCAGATGTTGTCATGATGAAATTGGGTCACCATGACGACGATTGGGACCCGCGATGACGTTTCGGGGTCTCTGATCCAAGGGCAGAGGGGCTTTCTTCCCTCTGTTTGCTCTCTAATTGCTGCGATCACATTGATCATAGCATTTAGGGGGTTAAAGTGCTGGCACCACTCCTGGCACTGAGAGCCGGGTGTCAGCTGTCAGAATCAGCTGACACCTGGCGGCGATCGCACTCGCACAGCCTCTGTGTGCGTAAGATAGCCAGGACGTATCCAGACGTCCAAGGTCGGTAAGTACCAGCCAACTTGGATGTATTGATACGTCTACGGTCATGAATGGGTTAAATGCCCTAGAGGTGGGTCTTAATTTAAGGGTATGGATTGATGGTCTGTATCCTTCTGCAGTCAAGGCAGGGGGGGGAGGCTCCTGCTGCAGCCCCATACAACACAATGACAAGGAGGAAGTAGACGTGTCTGATCTCTTGAGGTACACAGAGAAGATTTCTTCATATATTTCTTCTACTTCTCCTATGTGTATAACCTGTACATGCTGGGGGCAGAATGATTGATGGGTCACCCAGACCAGTCCTGGTACCCACTCCGGCACTACACATACTGCAGTAGCACTTAGAGATAAAACATTAAAAATGGCATTAGGAGACTGATAAAGCGTTTCTGATACCTTCTAGGAGTAGTTTCTAATATTTTCTTTTAATGTGTTGTTGAGAAATGTCTGCACAAAACTGTACTGAAGTCAGAATCCTTCCTGCATAACATCACCTCCCTGTTTGCACCGTTAACTTGTTTGTACCGAACTATTTGCATAAAATAGAGACAACTCTCGAAAGCCCTGTGCACCAAAACCCCATCGGAAGATATTGTTGAGGAAGCACAACAAGCCCAGTCTTCGGCGTTGCCCCGGTCAATGTGCTGCTTTAAATTTACATCAAATATTAGTCTTACCTAACATCCTAGATCACTATCTAACGTCCTATCAGTTACGGGTGCAAGATATTAGCACAATGGACAAAGGCAAAGGTACCATTAAGGAAAATTCTTCAACTGTCTCGTTTGTACAAGGGTTAGATCAATTTAGAACATAGACACAAAAACCGTGCTGTCTTTTTATCAGTTGACTAATTCACCAGAGAATCTCGGCACTGTTCACCCGGAAAAAAAAAAATGCTTTCTGAGAAATGGAACTTTCCAGGGCAAAAGGACGAAGAGACTTTGTTGAAACCCCTTTTCAGAATATGATTAGACGGAGATAAAGGTCTTTAGGTTTAGTGCTTCTGGCTTCCATTGACTTCCCTTCCCGTGTTCTATTGGAGGCCAAAGAGGTAACTCTTGTAGGTGTCTATTTACTATAATTCGGCTTCAGTCGACCTTCAATAGACCTGTCTCAACAATGTTTATCAGATCAGAACATTCCTATTTTCTCTACTTTACCATTGTCTGTGCCTTGTGAGAAGGAGAGGGGGATGAGTTGACTTTCTTCCCTTCCTCCATTCCGCATTCGGCATTTGGAGACTGTGATACTTAGAACCAAGTGTTTGGGCAGGGAACTGTTGACAGACCAACAAAGGAGACATCACTTGGAGGATAATAAAGCCATTCTGTGCTCTTACTGGAACACTGCACCCATAGTTTCGTGCTGTCTATTAGACTTGTTGCAGAGTGGGCCTATTTTCTCCTTCGTTTTGTGTGAGAGAATGAGATCTGCCGTTGTTGCACATTTACAGTATAATGTGTTGAGTCGGGTTTTCATGTTAATTTTAGGTCATTAGAAGCTCGATGATTGCAATTTAGACTTCTCCAATAACTTTAGCGCCCTCATCAGACTGGGAGGTTGCTTTACCGGTCACTAGTCGGTGTTTAACTGTAGTTCTCACCAATGATAATGGTGACCTTTACCAGCACCTCCACTAACCAGATGTTCTTTGCTCTGGTGGCTGCCTCCACATGTACATGTAGAACTAAGCTGCACTCCAGAACTCCTATAAGTCCAGATGTCTAACATCATGTTGGTCTCTCTCCTGCTGCATTAACAGCTCTTGTCCTTTGGTGAATGAATGGTACAAGACCTTTGAAGGTATCTCTGAAGGTTTTCCAGAAGAATATTATTCCATCATGTTGCCTCTACTGGTTACTCTTTCGCCAATACTGAAACTTGGGGCCATCTCTTTCCCAGGTTACTGTCACATACGCTGCTGGATGTTAGCCTTTGGCTCTCCCAAACCGTTTGTTGAAAAGAACTGATGATGAGGAGGAGGATGCTGACTGCTGCAGCCAGCTCCCTTCCATAATACCAGAGAAAGGTCATTCTTTTTCTTTCCAAGCTTCACTCCTGTGGAATGACACAAGTAGCGTGATAAAGTCATGGCACTTCCGGTGACCCTTCTCCGTGCCCAGGCCTGGCCTGGAGTGGTGAGACCTCTATCATTTGGGGACTGTCTGCATGGACATGGGACAAGTGCAGACATGGACAAACCATTGGTTCAACCTATGCAGCTGCAAAGGAGTCCAAGAGGTAAGGGGGTCACTACTACTTCCAAAGCAGTAAATAACTTCTGTCACACACACCTAAATGGGTGCATTATATTTAGTTTTTTGACTGCAAAGGACCCATATGCTGTTCTTTCAGTGAGGCCCTCTTTTCACTGTTTCCACCTTTGGGAAAGTGAGTACGGTATATTGCGGGGGGCCCTGTGTATTATGATGCATTTCACAGGCGGCACAGTGTAGTAGAATTTATTTTAGGGTTAACAGCGAGTATTGTAATTCATTTTTCCGGTGAAGTACTGTATATATAATCATTTTCTTTGAGGGATACAGCACATATAATCGGTGTAGTATTTCCAGAAATACAATATAATGCTCAAGACGGCATAGGGTTTGCACTATTTTTAGATGGCACAGGGTGCTGCTGGCGGGCTAAACATTGTGTTTTGTTTCATAGGATGATGTGAATATCGTCTGAAAAGGGGAAAAGCTGCAGATACTGAAGCGGCAAACTCTGCTGAAGAGAGATGCACATGGCAGAAGAGAGCACCATATTGAGAAGAACACACAAGACCCACCATATACTAGGAATACCCCACAAGACCCCACAGGACTCACCATATACTAAGAAAACCCCACAAGACCCACCATATACTAGGAATACCCCACAAGGCCTAACATATAATAGGAACACCCCACTAGACACCACAAGACCCACAATACACTAAGAACACCCCACAAGACCCACCATATACTAGGAACACCCACAAGACCAAACATATACTAGGAACACCCCACAAGATCCACCATATACTAGGAAAACCCCACAAGACCCACTATATATTAGGAACACCCCACAAGACCCACCATATACTAGTAACACCCCATAAGACCCACCATATATAAGGAACACCTCACAAGACCCAACATATGCTAGGAACACCCCACAAGAACCACCATATTCTTGGAAAATCCCATAAGACCCACCATATATCAGGAACACCCGAAAATAACAACCATATACTAGGAACACCCCACAAGACCCACCATATATTAGGAACACCCCACAATACTCACCATATATGAAGAACACCCCACAAAACACAACATATACTAGGAATACACCACATGACCCAACATATGCTAGGAACATCGCACAATAACCACCATATACTAGGAAAATTCCACAAGAGCCACCATATATCAGGAACACCCCACAATAGCAACCATATACTAGGAACACCCCACAAGACCCACCATATATTAGGAACACCCCACAAGACCCAACATATACTAGTAACACCCCAGAAGACCCAGCATATAATAGGAACACCTCACAAGGCTCATTATATATGAAGAACACCCCACAAGACACACCATACACTAAGAGCACCCCACAATACCCACCATATGCTAGGAACACTCCACAATGCCCATCATATATTAGGAACACCTTAAAGACCAAACATACACTAGGAGCACCCCACAAGACCCATCATATGGTAGGAACACTTCACAAGACCCAAAATATATTACGAACACCCCAGAAGACCCACCATATACTAGGAACACTCGACAAGACACCACAAGACCCTCCATACACCAAGAACACCCCACTCTACCCACCATATACTAGAAACACCTCACAAGACCCGGCATATACAAGAAACACCTCACAAGACCCAACATATACTAAGAAAACCCCACAAGACCCACTATATATTAGGAACACCCCACAAGACCCACCATATACTAGTAACACCCCATAAGACCCACCATATATAAGGAACACCTCACAAGACCCAACATATGCTAGGAACACCCCACAAGAACCACCATATTCTTGGAAAATCCCATAAACCCACCATATATCAGGAACACCCGAAAATAGCAACCATATACTAGGAACACCCCACAAGACCCACCATATATTAGGAACACCCCACAATACTCACCATATATGAAGAACACCCCACAAGACACAACATATACTAGGAATACACCACATGACCCAACATATGCTAGGAACATCGCACAATAACCACCATATACTAGGAAAATTCCACAAGAGCCACCATATATCAGGAACACCCCACAATAGCAACCATATACTAGGAACACCCCACAAGACCCACCATATATTAGGAACACCCCACAAGACCCAACATATACTAGGAACACCCCAGAAGACCCAGCATATAATAGGAACACCTCACAAGGCTCATTATATATGAAGAACACCCCACAAGACACACCATACACTAAGAGCACCCCACAATACCCACCATATGCTAGGAACACTCCACAATGCCCATCATATATTAGGAACACCTTAAAGACCAAACATACACTAGGAGCACCCCACAAGACCCATCATATGGTAGGAACACTTCACAAGACCCAAAATATATTACGAACACCCCAGAAGACCCACCATATACTAGGAACACTCGACAAGACACCACAAGACCCTCCATACACCAAGAACACCCCACTCTACCCACCATATACTAGAAACACCTCACAAGACCCGGCATATACAAGAAACACCTCACAAGACCCAACATATACTAAGAAAACCCCACAATACCCACCATTTACTAGGAATACACCACAAGACCATTGTCAGGGATATCCCCCCTACTCTGGAATGCTCTACCACAACATATCAGACTCTCGCCTACCATCGAAACCTTCAAAAAGAACCTGAAGACCCACCTCTTCCGACAAGCCTACAACCTGCAGTAACCACCGATTGACCAAACCGCTGCACGGCCAGCTCTACCCTCACCTACTGTATCCTCACCCATCCCTTGTAGATTGTGAGCCCTCGCGGGCAGGGTCCTCTCTCCTCCTGTACCAGTTGTGACTTGTATTTTTCAAGATTATTGTACTTGTTTTATTATGTATACCCCTCCTCACATGTAAAGCGCCATGGAATAAATGGCGCTATAATAATAAATAATAATAATAATAATAATACCATATTTGTCAAGACTTTTCTAATCCAACAAATCCCTGATATCACAGGCCGTGAAGGTCATGAGTACCAGCCGCTGTGATCTTTGGAGCGCCCAGCTCTCTCTCTTGCCTCCTATCATCTGAACAATTACACGATTAGCCGACGATCAATGGAGAAGGCCGCAGCCTGTTCGTACGACTAGGCTACCGGAAAATTGACGGTGAGCGTACAGCATATACATCTCTGGATTCCAACACATGGAATATGTGTACAGACCCTGGTACTGTCACAGCTAACTTTCAGATAACTCCAGACTACTCACTTCCACCACTAATCTGCTTCGGTCGATTAGACACCGTTAATGGTAGCTATGAATTTGAGGTGTAGTTTACAGAATAGAAGGAACAGAACTATTACATTTTATATTTAATCCAAAGGGAGGCAGCGATTATGAAAAATATACAAAAGATTTTATAAGGGGGACAAAAACAATACAGCATAAACAGTTATATAAAATAAAAAGGATTAACAGGAGAACTTACTACACCGATCACAGAGAAGATTCAGTTTAGCCGAAGAAGAGCGCCCCGATTTGGCTGTCGATAAGCAGGGCCCCTGCATACATATATACACAATATGCAGCTCTCTGCACAAACGCTGATGATAACTGGGATTGATTTTTTATCAGACCCTGAGTCTTACCCACACACCCTTCTACAATAACCTCACAAGGGCCTGATTGTGGGCTGGACTAAGCCCTTCATAAATTTTGGAAATCCCAATTTATGTAATAACTCCTCATAGAGCGATCACCAAAGGTCCAGACTGATGTCATCTTTTGAATCTGGATTTTAGCTACGCTTAAGGTACCGTCACACTGAGCAACTTTTGAACGATAACGATAGCGATCCGTGACGTTGCAGCGTCCTAGATAGTGATCTCGTTGTGTTTGACACGCAGCAGCGATCAGGATCCTGCTGTGACATCGCTGGTCGGAGCTAGAAGGCCAGAACTTTACTTCGTCGCTGGATCACCCGTTGACATTGCTGAATCAGCGTGTGTGACGCCGATCCAGCAATGTGTTCACTGGTAGCCAGTGTAAACATCAGGTTACTAAGCGCAGGGCCGCGCTTAGTAACCCGATATTTATTCCCTGGTTACCCAGGGACTTCGGCATCGTTGGTCGCTGGAGAGTGACGTCACCGCTGTGCTCTGCTTTACGGCCAGCGCTGACACAGTCAGTGTGGGAAGCTGACGCCGGGGACGTGACAGACACTGGAATGTGAGTATGTATTGTTTTTGTTTTTTTACATTTACAATGGTAACCAGGGTAAATATCGGGTTACTAAGCGCGGCCCTGCGCTTAGTAACCCGATGTTTACCCTGGTTACCCGGGGACTTCGGCATCGTTGGTCGCTGGAGAGCTGTCTGGGTGACAGCTCTCCAGCGACCACACAACGACTTACCAACGATCACGGCCTGGTCGTATCGCTGGTCGTGATTGTTGGTAAATCGTTTAGTGTAACGGTACCTTTAGAGACAAAATTTGGTTTATCTGCTTGTGGTTAAATGGCCCCTATGGAATTGTTGGTTATAATTGTGGCACCCCTAGGGGTATTTGCCACAAAAATAGTTACTGACAGTAAGTACAAATACTAAAATAGCAAGACTGCACTACCACCTCCGGCCAGAAGGGGGAGCTCCAGAGACTCCCCTTGATCCATTCTGGTCTGAGAGAAGAAATGGCAGTTGGGCTAAGGAGCTGATAGTGAGAGGTCATACAGTTGAATCTCTAACAGCCCTGTGACTGTTACCAGGCCTAAATCACCGGCCTGAGGAGAAGAGGGATAGAGAAAAAGGACATTGTGAGAACCGGGTAGCATTAATCACTACCCAGAACAGGCGCAAAGACGGATACCGGATCCGTGGCTGTATTCATTATATATAATACAGCAACCGGAAAAACGTGAGGTGATATCAGCTTCACTAGGGTCGGATGCAGCAACAGACACAGAGTTCAGCGGTACTCCCGGAGGGGGGTAAGCCGATAAAAGGACTTGGGTTGCCCGTCGAACCAGGACCCGGAGGGGACAGATTGGGCCGGCAGCCAGTTCACATACAGCAGCAGGGCCACACAGAAATTGCGCACAATAAGAGGCGAAGACCCCGGCAGGGTCAAAGTAACTCAGAGTTCCCATACAGACTCCGGTGACAGGACTGGTTGTAAATCCTTTTATGTTAAAGTAAACTGGTTAAACGTTTCAGTGCCTTAGTCTTTCATTTGGACAATAGCCATCTATCCAGGATCGAGATCGTCACCGCTGGGAGAACCTGCTGCTGATCAAGTAAGTGCCTGTCCCCTCACGATACCCCTTACACTGTGCATTGCCTGAGGCCACAGCATCGGGTCAAGCCACCCGTGACATCCCCCTCAAGAGACAGACTCCATTGGTCCGGTGCTGGGTATCCCGGTATCCTGGGCGTCACAATTGGCGTCACGAACAGGATCTAGCCAGCCCGTATACCGGGTATTGTGTGCCGTGATTGGAGCCCAAAACTGTGAAAACCGGGATGAAAAATCTTGAAAATTGACTTTATTAAAGAAAAATCCATTCCCCATTGAAAACTATTGAAAGTGACTTTTCCCCATTGGTTATAATGGAGTAAAGATGGCCGCCATCCCCTGAGGTAATCACTTCATAACCATTAGGCACGAGACTGTTAATTGAGCTACGCCATCACCTGAGCCCCAGTCTAACTGAAAAACTTCAGAATCCGCCATTACAGAGCGCGGTGGGTGGGAGCAGCAGGGGGCGTGTCATTGTGGGCGGCACCAAGCTGAGCGCTCTGACATCAGAGCAAGGGGAAAATCGATCCTGCTCCACAGCGGAACGAATCTACACTATCCCGACGGAAGCGGAGGACCGGAAGGGTCCGGATTAACTAAGGGGGCACAGTATGTCGCAGCACGGAGACGCCGCAGCACCCGGCGACGCTAATGCAGCTGAAAGACAGAGTGTCAATAGAGAGTCCGGCAGCGCAGCGGTGCAAGGAGTGGCGCCCATCATGCCGGTGCTGATGCCATATACCCCGGGTGGCCCATGGCTTCCAATGTATGAAGGTGAGCCTAATACCCTTGACGATTTCAGAGAAAAGATGCTGGCCCATTTTGACATGTTCCCTGTGGGTGAAGTTCAGCGTGTTAGTCTCCTGATGATGCAGTTAAGTGGCCATGCTAAGCGAGAAGTCACAGCATGGGCAGCTGATCTAAAAGGCACTGTTGAACGCATATTTGCTGGATTAAAAGCTACATTTGAAACCACGGCCAGCAGCAAAGCTAAAATACGATTCTTTAGTTGCAAACAAAAAGCTAATGAGGGCGTGAGAGACTTTGCCTTAAACCTGCAGGAAGCCCTTAAATCACTTACACTGGCTGAACCCATTTTTAACACCGGAGCGGATAAACTGCTAAGAGATCAATTTATTGAGGGACTCTACACCCCTTCTCACCGGGGGCATGTGAGCATGCTTGTTTTTAAAAACCCTGAATTGACATTTGCCCAATTAAAGGAGAGCGCTATACGTCTCCAGCTGGCAGAGGCACCTCGGGATCAGGATCCTGCGCAACCCATGGCAGAGGCACCTCAACAACAGGGAGTGCCAGTGACATCAGCTATGTCTGGGGCCATTGCTAAGCCCCGGGGGCCCAGTACTAATGAGGCTCTTCAACAAAAGCTTGACTCTTTAGCTGATGTTGTTGCTTCAATGGCTAAAACCATGCAGGAGATGAGAGGACACAAGATGGAGTTGGCAAACTGTAGAGAGGATGTTCCATGGATGAGACCCCGGAGATACCCGACATGGAGAGGACGACCCCGCGACCGCTACCAACCGGATGGACAGCCCATTTGCCGCCGTTGCCAGCAGCCGGGCCACTTTGCACGAGATTGTGATTTAAACGGGAATCCCCTGGGAATGCGGGCCGCTTCGCAGGAATGAACTTTCAAGGCCCAACACCCTGGCACGACAGGTACATCGGAGGACGACCCATTATCCCTATCGTGCTGGACGGAATTCCCCTCAACGCTTTGCTGGACACAGGTTCCCAGATTTCATCTATACCGTATATCCTTTATAAGAGGTACTGGGCTGATGCAGATATTGATAAAAGGCCCTCTGATGTTGAACTAGATATATGGGCCAGTAATGGTAAGTTGGTACCGAAACTAGGATTCAGGGAGATGACCATAAAGATTGGTAAAGTAGAACTGAAGAAACAGGGTATAATTGTTGTTGATGTTGACCGGCGGAACTGTGAACCAACTGTATTGATAGGAATGAATGTGTTAGAGAACTGCTTTTCCGAAGTCATTTCTGTCTTACAGCAAATTGCTGAAACTGCCCAATCCTGCCAGCAGAGAGTTCTCCGGAGGGAAATAAAAGTATTGATGTTAAGGCAACAGGTAGAAGTTGCAGGTGGAGAAATCGGCAGTGTGAGGGTAAGTGATCCAACGTCTATTGTAATCCCACCAAAAACAGAAATGCTGGTATGGTGTAGAGCAGCCATTGGTACTAAGGGACGAGATTATCAAGCCTTAATAGAACCAGTGTACACCGACAGCAGGCCCACTATACTCACAGCACGAGGGATAGTCGAGGTACACCGGGGACGAGTGCCGGTACGACTTTTGAACTGTGGAGAGGAAGAGGTCACTTTGCCAAGGTATGCTACAATGGCAAAGCTATATACTGTTGACAACAATGCCATCACAACCATTGAGCCCTTAGAACCAACCTGTCAGGTGGAAGGCAATGGCTCAGATGGAGAAATGGAGGATTGGTGCCAACAGCTACACGTGGGCATAAATTCAACACCTACCCATCAAAAACAAGGGGTGTATAGGCTAGTGACGGAATATGAACAAGTCTTCAGTAAACACCAATTGGACTTCGGACGGATAGAAGGGGTAGAACACACAATCCCCACAGGTGACCATCCCCCAATAAAAGAAAGATATAGACCCATACCGCCCGCTCACTATCAATGTGCAAAAGATATGCTGAGGGAAATGAAACAGGCCGGGGTAATAAGAGACAGCTGTAGCCCCTGGGCGGCCCCTCTAGTGATTGTCAAAAAAAAGGACGGAACCATGAGAATGTGCGTAGACTACCGGAAGATTAATAACATCACCCATAAAGACGCCTACCCCTTGCCTAGGATAGAAGAGTCCTTAACTGCTTTGAAATCTGCTAATTATTTTTCCACCTTAGACTTAACAAGTGGGTATTGGCAAGTCCCTGTGGCTGAGAGAGATAAGGAAAAGACGGCATTCACCACACCAATGGGTCTATGTGAATTTAATCGCATGCCGTTCGGACTCTGCAACGCATCCGGTACCTTCCAGCGGCTGATGGAATGCTGCCTCGGACACAAGAACTTCGAGACCGTCCTCCTGTACCTAGATGATGTGATCGTCTACTCAAAGACTTACGAACAACACTTAATAGACCTGGCAGAAGTGTTTGAAGCCTTATCCAGGTATGGCATGAAAGTCAAGCCATCCAAATGTCACCTTCTCAAGCCAAAGGTACAGTACCTGGGACACATCGTGAGTTCGGAGGGAGTAGCACCAGATCCCGAGAAAATAAGCGCCATAAGGGATTGGCCAAGACCTACCAGCGCAAAAGAAGTGAGACAATTCCTGGGATTGGTGGGTTACTATCGAAGATTTATAAAAGGATTTACCAAGTTGGCAGCACCCTTGCAAGACACCTTGGTAGGGCAGACGAAGAAACCTTCAAACCAAAACCCTCCTTTTCAGTGGAACGACGAAAGGGAAGACTCCTTTGAACAACTAAAGAAGGCACTAACCGGAGAAGAGGTTCTGGCATACCCAGATTACCATAAACCTTTCATCCTCTACACCGATGCCAGTAATGTGGGACTAGGAGCGGTGCTGTCACAAAAGCAAGAAGGTCGGGAGAAAGTCATCGCCTTTGCAAGTAGAAAGCTCCGGCCTACTGAAAGAAATTCAGAAAATTACAGCTCCTTCAAATTGGAACTACTGGCAGTAGTTTGGGCTGTGACGGAGCGTTTCAAACACTATCTGGCCGCTGCAGAATTTATTGTCTATACTGACAACAATCCGTTGACCCATCTGGACACAGCCAAATTAGGTGCGTTAGAACAGCGATGGATAGCCCGGTTATCTAATTACAACTTCATAATCAAGTATCGAGCAGGTCGCAAGAATGGAAATGCCGATGCCCTATCCCGGATGCCACACTTGAGAGATGTAGAAGAGGAAATGGGGGAGCTTGAAGAAATTGAACTACCAGCCTTCCATCGTCCCAAGGCAAAACATCATCAGTCAAGTACCTATCAGAAACAACAAGAGGTGAATTTTAATCCGTTAGCACACCATAGATGGGCTGACACCCAAGACAGCAATCCGGCTGTGAAGTTGGTGAAGGAACTGTTGACTGAGCAAAGTGCATATCCCTATGAGGATGCCCCAGAAGAGACGCATCAACTCTGGAAAGAGAGAGGCAAAATGTTCCTGTATCAAGGGAAGCTCTGTAGAAGATACACCAATCCGAAAACACATGAATTGGTTTGGCAGATTATTGTGCCTAAACAAGATGTGAAGATGGTCCTCGAAGCTTACCATAATGGTGCTGGTCACTTCGGTTGGAAAAAGTTAGAAGTACTTCTAAGAGAAAGATTTTATTGGGTCGGGATGAGAAAATCAATCGAACAGTGGTGCAGAAATTGTGGCCCGTGCAACCTCAGAAGAAACGATCAAAAGAACCAAAGAGCACCACTGCAGCCCATAATCACCAAACAACCACTTGAACTTGTAGCCATGGACCACGTGAAGTTGACACCAAGCCGGTCCGGCTATGTCTATGCCTTGACCATCGTGGACCATTATTCACGTTTCTTGGTAGTAGTACCCGTAAAAGATCTGACAGCAAAAACAGCAGCCAAAGCGTTCCAAACGTACTTTTGTAGACCCCATGGATATCCGGAACAGGTTCTCACCGACCAAGGTACAGCCTTTGAATCAGAGATCTTCAGAGAATTCTGTAATATGTATGGTTGCAAAAAGATCCGGACGACGGCCTATCATCCACAAACAAACGGCTTATGCGAGAAGATGAACCATATTGTAATAGACCTACTAAAGACTTTACCTGAGACAGAAAGGAATCAATGGCCAGAGAAATTGCCTGACTTGGTGGATCTGTATAATCATGTCCCGGTGAGCTCCACCAACTGCACCCCAGCTTACCTTATGCGTGCAAGACCCGGCCAATTACCAATCGATCTAGAAATGGGAATTCTGAAACCAGACGCAGAAGTTCAAGACTCCAATTGGGATATCATACGGCAAAAGCAGTATCGCCAAGTGCAAGAGAGTGTGGAAAGAAGCCTTCAGCAAACTAGAGAAAGACAAGAGCGAACTTTCAACCAGAATGCTCTAGCGACCCCATTAAGACCGGGTGACCAAGTGCTCAAGAGAAATCGTCGAACCAATAAACTGGACAATCAGTGGGAAGCCGTACCCTACACAGTTTTACCAACAAGAGTGGATAATCCTAAAATGTGTCTCATTAGCAAAAACGGAGGCTTAACATCTGTACTAGTGTCAAGAGACAATCTTAAATTATGTCCAGAAGCATTGAAAGAGCCAGACGTTGTCCAGCCAGAACCAGAAGTTATTCAACCCATACAGGTTCAACCAGTAAAGGAAAAAGAAGAGGAAGTGTATCACACCTGTATAGGAGACTTTCCCAAAACCCTACTAACATACCATGGTGCAGTAGTGGTTCCCATGGTGGCCTTTTACCCAACACCGAACCCAATACCAGAAGTCCCAAGACAGGAAGAGGCTGACCCCGTACTACAGGAGGTTCCAGGCCAGGAAGAACAGATTCCTGGTCAGAGTAATCCCATTCACGGTGGACTTGCCAACTCCATAGTCGTGGAATTATCTTTAGCAGAGCGGGCAGATACTACATCCGCAGTAGACAGTAGTACACCACATGAAGAGACACCGCTATTACGTAGATCACAGCGTAGTACCCAGGGTCAATTACCGGCCAGGTATGCAGATTACCAACTATAAAGCTCATAATGTGAATTGTATATATGTTATGCCGTATATAGTTAAACAGAAAATGTAGTATAGTCATTGCTATCAGTCTGCAACGTTTAAGCCCAGTGCCTACAGAGACTTGTCTGTATGAACTTATTGCATATTCTTGAACTTTTTATCAGCCCGGAGGCACTAAATCAAAGCTCCGGAAAGACTGCTTTTTGAACTTTGCTTTTTGCTCTTTTTGAACTTTCTTTAGACTTTATATTGATAACTCCGTTGGAAAAATGGAACTAAATTCCTGGACACTAAGTACAGTGCCGTTCCTAATACCTTCAAGGATAGAACTGTATTAATGGACGCTATTTGAAGTGACTTTTTACAGAACTCTATTTTTGTTTCCTTGAGTGGTTTTTGTAACTTTTCATTTTTAAGACTCTGTACATATTAATTGTTATTTCAAAATGTTATTGTCCCACAGTCCCGGAGTACTGTTCTTAACTAAGGGGGAATGTGGCACCCCTAGGGGTATTTGCCACAAAAATAGTTACTGACAGTAAGTACAAATACTAAAATAGCAAGACTGCACTACCACCTCCGGCCAGAAGGGGGAGCTCCAGAGACTCCCCTTGATCCATTCTGGTCTGAGAGAAGAAATGGCAGTTGGGCCAAGGAGCTGATAGTGAGAGGTCATACAGTTGAATCTCTAACAGCCCTGTGACTGTTACCAGGCCTAAATCACCGGCCTGAGGAGAAGAGGGACAGAGAAAAAGGACATTGTGAGAACCGGGTAGCATTAATCACTACCCAGAACAGGCGCAAAGACGGATACCGGATCCGTGGCTGTATTCATTATATATAATACAGCAACTGGAAAAACGTGAGGTGATATCAGCTTTACTAGGGTCGGATGCAGCAACAGACACAGAGTTCAGCGGTACTCCCAGAGGGGGTAAACCGATAAAAGGACTCGGGTTGCCCGTCGAACCAGGACCCGGAGGGGACAGATTGGGCCGGCAGCCAGTTCACATACAGCAGCAGGGCCACACAGAAATTGCGCACAATAAGAGGCGAAGACCCCGGCAGGGTCAAAGTAACTCAGAGTTCCCATACAGACTCCGGTGACAGGACTGGTTGTAAATCCTTTTATGTTAAAGTAAACTGGTTAAACGTTTCAGTGCCTTAGTCTTTCATTTGGACAATAGCCATCTATCCAGGATCGAGATCGTCACCGCTGGGAGAACCTGCTGCTGATCAAGTAAGTGCCTGTCCCCTCACGATACCCCTTACACTGTGCATTGCCTGAGGCCACAGCATCGGGTCAAGCCACCCGTGACATCCCCCTCAAGAGACAGACTCCATTGGTCCGGTGCTGGGTATCCCGGTCTCCTGGGCGTCACATAATTATGAGAAAAACATGGGTATTTTGCCAAGTTATTTCAGTGCCAAAAATGTACGTCTCATGAATATAGGATGTAAAGAAAATCCAATATTCAATATTTTCTCCTGGAGCGATACTGTCTTCTCTTTCATTGTACTGAGCTTACCATAGCTAGTTGTAAAGCGTGTCATATGTTCATTGATCCCCATAGATCCTAATTACCTTTTCCTGTCTCTTTCTCTCTGTGGTCAATATAGACATCCTTTTCAGTCACCTGGACATAAAGGGGGATCCTCGCATTTTAATTGATCTGCTTCACATCCGTATCAATGGCGTTTTACATAAAGATAGGTTTGATTGCTAGCTCCCATCTCCTCAGGACAGATTTTTGATGAAAGAAAAAAAGGGAGGGGGGATATGAGGGACCTCAAGGATTTTTATTATTTTCTATGGCATCCATTATATATTAGGAACACCCATCAAGACCCAACATATACTAGGATCAACCCACAAGACCCAACATGTATTATGAACACCCCACAAGAACCAACATATACTAGGAACAACCCACAAAAACCAACACATATTAGGTACACCCCACAGCACCCAACATGTATTAGGAACACCCCAGAAGACCCACCATATACTAGGAACACATGACAAGATCCAACATGTATTAGGGACACAACAGTAGACCCACCATATACTAGGAAGTCCCCACTAGATGCACCATATACTAGGAACACCCAACAAGAACCAACACTTATTATGCACACCCCACAGCACCCAACATATATTCAGAACACCCCAGAAGACCCACCATATACTGGGAACACATGACAAGATCCAACATGTATTAGGAACACAACAGAAGACCCACCATATACTAGGAACACCCCCACTAGACCCACCATATACTAGGAACACCCCACAAGAACCAACACTTATTATGCACACCCCACAGCACCCAACATATATTAGGAACACCCCAGAAGACCCACCATATACTGGGAACACATGACAAGATCCAACATGTATTAGGAACACAACAGAAGACCCACCATATACTAGGAAGTCCCCACTAGATGCACCATATACTAGGAACACCCCACAAGAACCAACACATATTATGTACACCCCACAGCACCCAACATATATTAGGAACACCCCAGAAGACCCACCATGTACTAGGAACACCCCACTAGACGCACCATATACTAGGAACACCCCACTAGACGCACCATATACTAGGAACACCCCACTAGACGCACCATATACTTGGAACACCCCACAAGAACCAACACTTATTATGCACACCCCACAGCACCCAACATATATTCAGAACACCCCAGAAGACCCACCATATACTGGGAACACATGACAAGATCCAACATGTATTAGGAACACAACAGAAGACCCACCATATACTAGGAAGTCCCCACTAGATGCACCATATACTAGGAACACCCCACAAGAACCAACACATATTATGCACACCCCACAGCACCCAACATATATTCAGAACACCCCAGAAGACCCACCATATACTAGGAACACATGACAAGATCCAACATGTATTAGGAACACAACAGAAGACCCACCATATACTAGGAACACCCCCACTAGACCCACCATATACTAGGAACACCCCACAAGACCCAACATATACTCATATTCTGGGAATACCACAAAAGACCCACCATATACTAGGAACACCCCACTAGACCCACCATATACTAGGAACACCCCACAAGAACCAACACATATTATGTACACCCCACAGCACCCAACATATATTAGGAACACCCCAGAAGACCCACCATATACTAGGAACACCCCACTAGACGCACCATATACTAGGAACACCCCACTAGACGCACCATATACTAGGAACACCCCACTAGACGCACCATATACTTGGAACACCCCACTAGACGCACCATATACTAGGAACACCCCACTAGACCCACCATATACTAGGAACACCCCACTAGACGCACCATATACTAGGAACACCCCACTAGACGCACCATATACTAGGAACACCCCACTAGACGCACCATATACTTGGAACACCCCACTAGACGCACCATATACTAGGAACACCCCACTAGACCCACCATATACTAGGAACACCCCACTAGACGCACCATATACTAGGAACACCCCACTAGACCCACCATATACTAGGAACACCCCACAAGACCCAACATATACTCATATTCTAGGAATACCACAAAAGACTCACCAAATAGTAGGAACAGCCCACAAAATCTGCCATTTTGGAGTTTTTCTGATCGTTTATCAAAAAAACACAAGTCTCTTAGATTTTTACGTTTGTTGAGTCTTCCTGCTTCCAACGCAAAAAAAAAGTAAATACATTTTCTTTTTATTTGTGGTCCATTGTATTTGATCCATTGAAAGGTTCCTTTTTCAGCTCATAATGGTAATTGCTGAGCATGGCAGTGGTTTTAATTAGCCATGATCGAATAGTGAAATATTCGGATTCAGGAAAATTGGCACAAATATTTTCTAATATCCGTGTATTCATACCGAATAACTAATCCAATTCACGTAAGTGTGAAATGCCGAATATTTTTCTGCTGGACCCAACAAAAAAGGTCTGGGGCCTGAGAAAAAAGCTGAAATGGATAGAAAAGAGCTAAAACTAAATAGGAGCAACATGGAGAAGATGCCGGCATGCCTTTCTGACTCACATATGGCATCTGGGAATAATGTTGTAGGACTATTGCGCCGTTTTTTACGCATTTTTAAAAAGACCTATCAAACCAAAGCAAAAAATTTTTTTTAAAGGGAAACATGCTAAGAAACATTATTTCCTTCATAATTACATATACATAACGCAAAAAAAAAAAAATATATATGACCCCTTTAGCATATGTTCACATGGAGAGTTTTGGCTTTATTTTTTACTTTAACATTTGTGAGGACTATCACTCCTACATTTGAGAGGTCCCTCCCTCATGCCAATAGTTAGCAAGATAGTGGAATACGTGTTCCCCATCACTTTAAAATGTCATTTCAAATATGCACATTTGAATTTTGGACTTTGCACGCCACCACCACCATGTTCACCGCCATGCCATTATGCGGCCCTCGAGGACAATTGGCACAGGGGCAGCAGGGGCTATAAAACCGGCATTTTGTAAGTTCGACGGTTCATTTTTGCCCCTGGATCCCAATGGAGCAGCTGTCATAGCGGGTGAAGCCACGGTAAGGTGAATATAATACAGGCGTTGGGGGAGCTGTATGATCAATATCAGTAAAATTGGACACTAAAAGCATTAGAATTAAATTCAGAATGCAGTGTATGCAATCAAAGGCCTGCATTGTGGTCAGTCTGTCAGGCTTGAAACCCATGTCAGGGACATGTACAAGCCTCATTTTACTTGGAAACAGCCTCCTCAAGGGAAATAGACAGGAGTGCCATTGGCCAATCTGCACAAGCCTATGCATTTTCTATTGATTTAATAAATAGCGTATCTTTATCTAGCTTTTGTGCGACTGGCGCAAAGCCTGCACAGATAGGCAGATGTGCCATTTTCAGTGCATGTATGCCAGAGGGCCGTTGTGGAAGACTGGCTCAAAAGATTACCCTCAGACAACGCTGCTGGATGAGATACCAGCTTTTTCACCTACAATGATTACAGGAGAGGACCACAAACACCAGGTGCAACTCGGGGGGATGTCCACCAACTGACATAATTTCATGAGACCGTCACATCAGCGAGGGCTATCTGTGGGTGTAACTATGACGAGAAGCTGACCAAGATGGTGAAGGAAGGACTACTTAAGTGACCATACCAGCATCCTTCCTTATAGCTCCACATTTGGCCTGACCTCTCTGCAGCGCCCCAGAGACCTGGTCGTTGCAGTATGGCACTCTGCCGCTAAGGGAAGTGGCGGTACGTCTGATGGCACTAAGGAGTTCTCCTGACCAGGTATCACCAGAACACATTACACTTCACTGGGGAGGAAGTTAGTCAGAAGCTGACTGGGTTGGATTCAGGTAACATCCCGTGGCAGGGGGTGTTGCAGGGAGAAGACACAGGGGGGTCCCTGTCAGGCGTGGGAACCTGGCAGGTGCCTAGCGAACAGAACAGAATGTAATGGAACCTCGCCTGCACACCCTGCGGCGGTATCCTAAGAAAGAGACAAGAAGCGAAGGATATTGTGGAACAGTGTAAACGAGATCAAGCACAAAGGAGAGCCAGTAAGAGTCGTGCCGAGAGAGAGAGAGAGGCAACATCTTACTGAGGCGCGTAGTCGGTGGCCGGAACACCGTAGGAGTAACTGACTTCAGGCCTTACTTCAAACTCCGCTGGACAGTTAATTATAGGTTGGCTGTCTACCTTAAATTTCCTAAGAAGACATAGGGGGCAACATTGGGAGAGGGGCGTCTCTAGGGTCCCGGAAGACCTCCAAGCCTTCCCATCATACGGGTGCGTCCTAGCCAAAATATACCTGGGGGACGAGAAACTAGTAACATCTGGAACTAAAGAGAACGAGAGAGAGAGCTGTAGAGAACGAACGAACGAGAACAGCAGTTGTGAGGACTATTCCGAATGCTCAGAAGGGTAGGACTACAACACACAGGCGCTAGTGGTAGGCAACGATTTCCATCTGCGAAGGAAACTCCGGATGTGCCCATCGGACCAGCCGGTCTCTGAGAGCCCTGTTAAACGTACTCTGGATTGAGGATCCTGAAGCCTTCAGTAAAGAGGTAAAGAGACTGCAACCTTGTGTCCTCGTTATTGACTGCACCTCACACCATCGCCACCTACACCACTGGGAAGCCCTGGGGACATACTTCACCTGTGGGAAGTTATACCATCCGGCTGCCATTCCATCACCCCAGCGGACCCCATAGCAGCGTCGGTCACCCTGACCGAACACCACAGGTGGCGTCACGAACCCCTGACAGACTGTTCCACTACTTTCATTGGACGCCCCTTAGCAGGGTCGCGGACCGGGTCTAGCCACCGTGACAGCCTCAGAACCGAACCAGAGAGGCCCGGTACCGAAACGCGTGGCCCTGTGTCTGGGGGCGATCCATCTCCTTCTGCACCTTTAGGTGCTGCCATGCCCTGCTGCAAGTGTGTTCTCTGAGCGAGTTTTTAGTTCGGCAGGTGCAATCATAATGGATAGGAGCACAAGCCTGTCAACGCAAACTACAGACAGGCCGACTCTTCTAAAATTAAGCAAGGGCTGGATTTCCTCTTACTTTGTAAGCCCTATGGATGACAGCAACGTTATGTAAATGCGGGCCAAATGTTTTGTTTGGGAACTTGTCTTAACATCCATCCCTTACCATCCAAACCCTTTTTTGTTCATGAAATCACCTTCTCCTCCTCCTGCTTCTGCAACAATAACTTAGTGGTCATGTAAGTATCCCCCAACATGGCTAATGTTTTGTACTTTGTGAAAACTTCGCACATTGTGCAATGGTGAAACTTGTACTCCCTATCGACTCCCTTCCTGACAAACTCCATCAGCGGAGTAATGAAGATTATTGCCTCTGATAAATTGCCACGTACGATTATCTCTACCCAGATTGCACCAGTCGCACAACTGCTAGACAAATATCAGGTATTGTAAGTGGAAAATAGCAGAGAGCTGCAGCATGTACTTGCAATGATGAGAACACCCAGGTGCCTGCCTTTCACCCTCCCTCCCTCCAATTAAATCTCTCCCTACTAAATTCCCACCTAACAGACAACTAATCTTGACAATCTTCAGCTCTTCAAAGAGCATATTGGAATAAATACTGCTCACTATAACTCTCTATCACTCTCCATATATGCTCCTTTCACTCTCCCTACTCTCACACTACACTCTCCCTACGCTGTTTCTGGCAGCAATGCGCGCAAGATGGCACCGGCAGCCTTTAAATAGTCCCTATAATGCTGGAACACCAGCCAATCACAGTAATGCCACACCAAAGATGGCGCCGGCATTACTGTGATTAGCAAGTCAGCCCAGCATGTTCATTGGCTGCAAATAAAGCGCCAAACATGCCGGGCGGGTCACTAGAAAATACCGAGGCGAATACCTAATTAATTGCCAAGTAATGAATAGCCCGAACACCGTACTATTAATGCGAGTAACGAATAGTGCTGAATAGTGCTCATCACTAGAGTTAATGTTTTTCTTGGATGGTAAGTTGCATATGGCATGCTGCAAAAAATAATAATATACGTTTGTAGATACCTTCAGAAATAACAAGAGGAAGCATAACCTATTAAATGGAAAAGGTACTGAAAACATGAGCGGTGGCTTGGACGTCTTGATAAAAGTCTGATCCCCACATACTGTACATTAGCTGCAAATTAAGAAGGAATTCCATTTTTTTTAACCTAGAGGATTAAATTATAATGAAGCGGAGAAGCTTTAGCGCGGACACAGCGGACATGTTGCCGGATTGAATTCCATACTGTGAAGTTCAAACCCTGACGTCCACCTCATTGGATTATCCTCAGGAGATGCTCGCGCTCATTAAACAGGTTCAGAAAGTCAAGTAACATGACAAAGGTTAAATAGCAGAAATTGTGCTAACCCCCGGATCAGCGGAAGAAGCAGCCTATGGAATCATGGTTTCCTAACAGTAATATACCGTATATACACAAATACGCATTTCACTCAAATTGATTTTTCTACCAAGTACAATCTAGAAAGTCACTTTAAGGCTATGTGCACACGTTCAGGTTATTTCGCTTTTTTTGTGTCTTTTCGCTATAAAAACTCATTAAAAACGCATACATTACGCATCCTATCTTTTAGAATGCATTCTGCATGTTTTGCGCACATGATGCATTTTTTTTCCGCAAAAAAAAAAAGGCATCGCGATAAAAAAAAAGCAGCATGTTCATTAAGGCTATGTGCACACGTTCAGGTTTTTTCCTGTTTTTTTTTCACGTTTTTTCACGGTAAAAACGCTATAAAACTCATTAAAAACGCATACATTATGCATCCTATCATTTAGAATGCATTCTGTATTTTTTTTTGTGCACATGATATGAACATGCTGCTTTTTTTTTTACCGCGATGCGGTTTTTTCGCGGGAAAGAACCCATCGCGGTAAAAAAAAAAAGCAGCATGTTCATTAATTTTGCGGATTTTCTGCGTTTTTCCCGCTATTCTACGCATTTGGGAAAAAACGCACAAAAAACGCACAAAAAGCGCACCAAAAACACGTCAAAAACGCATGAAAAAAACAGGAAAAAAAAACGCATGCGGATTTCTGGCAGAAATGTCCGGTTTTTGTCAGGAAAATTTCTGCAAGAAATCCTGACGTGTGCACATAGCCTAATTTTGCAGATTTTCTGCGTTTTTCCCGCTATTCTATGCATTTGGGAAAAAAACGCGCAAAAAAATGCGTCAAAAACGCGTCAAAAGCGCGTCAAAAACGCATGAAAAAATGCAAAAAAAAAAAAGCGCATGCGGATTTCTGGCAGAAATGTCCAGTTTTTGTCAGGAAAATTTCAGCAAGAAATCCTGACGTGTGCACATACCCTAAGGAAAAAAAAATTACAAGGTCAGTCATGGCCAACACATTTTTGGTCATATCAACCAACCATCAAATTCATGGATCAGCAGAGCTGGATATGTCCGATAGGACCTTGAAGCAGCGTGGCACAACAAAGCTAGATATACTAAGTGACACTTTGCAGAAACGTGAAACAGCAGAGCTGAGTATGCAGGATGGCAACTTGTATATCTAACAGCAGAGCTGAGTATGTATAGTGGGGATGGATGAAGAATGGAGTGCAATGAAGTGGTAGGTGTGTGCTTACCTAACGACCTGAATACTCAGGAGTTGTGCCGCCATGTGAGCCAGCCTGGGTGCGAGATATCAAAGGTACATGGGCATACTATGGTAATTAGAGGGGGATGGCCATTACAAAAAAAAGATGAAGAGTTCAACGCTGGAGCAGGAACTTGAGAATAACACGGACCTGCACTACCATCCACTACTGCTTCGAATGTGAGAATACCATCACTTTATAGACAATTGTCTTGGCTATTCCATGCATAAATTTGACTTGCAAATATTTAATTAACATATGATTAGTTATGCAGATCATTGTCATGTCACTGCATTGTTACAGTTTTGCTCCTAAAAATTAAAATTTTCATTTTCATTATTTTGTCAGTATTTTGTAAATAAACCATTGGCTTTCAACACTGCCTGAATCCTTCTGGGCATGCTCTCCATCAAATTCAAGCATGTCTCATCTGAAATCTGATCCCAGGTCGTTTCTACATGTCCAAAAAGATGGTTTTTCACATACTGATGTGTACAGTTTTTTCTTCAACCCACAAGTGGCAATTGGTTTGAGATCTGGGGACTGTCGGGGACAATGCAGCACCTCTACTTCATTGTCATTGAACCATTACTTTGCCAATTTTGACATATTCTTCGGGTTGTTGTCCTCCTGGATCACTATGTCGTCCTTTTACCATAGTACTCAGGTGTACGAGAGTAACTCTTCTTGTAGCATACTCACATATAGCTCAGCAATGAAACCACCATCAATCCTGGCCAAGTATCCAACGCCTTTGGCTGTGAAACAATCCCATATCGTCAGGTTTCCTCCACCGAATGTCACAGTTCCTTCAATTTCTCGATCTGATAGCCCATTTTCCCCCCTTCTTTCTTCCGTACCCATATGCACCCATCAGAGTCTATGCTATTGACCTTTGTCCCATCCTTCCAAATCACCCATTTCCAATCTTCTACTGTGTACTTTTCATACTTATTTGTAAATTCGAGCTTACACTTTTTATGATAATATTGAAGTCGAAGCTTCTTCCGCTTTTTTTGGACCACTAATCCAGACTTGTGTAACGTGCATCACATGGTCCTTGAATGGATATCTGTGATCTCACTATTATGAAGCATACGAGCCTCCTCCACTGACGTATTTGTCACACCAGAACTGATAGACTTTTTGATTATCCGACTTGTTGACTCCAATATTTATGTTTTTTCCAGCTGTCATGACGCTCACATGATGCAGTTCTTCTATTTTCTGAGGCAAAAGTCTGCTATCGATGAGTTGGATGATGCTGTTTCTCTTTTCTTGGAAAGTCCTCTTCATGCCTGCTCTTTAATTCGAAACAATGACCTTTCGCTTGGGAACCACCCTAATAACACACTGAGCTATTAGGGAATGTGAGAACAAGTTGTAATTTGTAGTATGCAGAAAGAAAAAGATTTTTTTCTACCATCAGGTGCATAACTGATCATATGCTAAATACAGTAGTATTTACATATGAGATATCCAAGATCACTGTCTATAAAATGATGGTCGTCTCACGTTTGAAGCTGTAGTGGATGGTGAGATATGGAGCCTGAAAGCCAAAGGTTCAAAATGTTGTTACCCTTTTGCTCTTCAGTGTAAGTTGTAGCTGGTATTGTCATAGTTTAGTCACTGAGTGACCGGTAGAGGGGTCAGGGCAGGCCACAGACAAAAATTAGGGTCAGAATACAATCTGAGGTAAGAATAATAAACTTTAAAGTAACGTTGTAAGTAGAGATGAGCAAACTTGTCGGAAAACTTTTGCCAATCTCAAATTCGGCACGAATATTGCACATTCGGATTCGTGTTTGTATTCCTGAGCTTTTTCACCAAAAAATCTGCAAAATTTGGACAAAGTTCAGTAAATGATCGAGTTCACTAAGGGCTCTTTCAGATGTCAGTGTTTCCACGGGCCGCTAAATATCTGTGTATCATCAGTGTGACACGTACCGGCGCCTGGGAATCAGCGGTGCTGTTCGCGCTGTTCAACGGCACCGGGTGCTGAAGTGAAGACTGCTCACATCACTGTTCCCTGTGATCAGAGCTAGGAGTGGACAATGTTGAGCATTGTATTCAACTGTTAACAGTGAGAACAGGCGACGGCTGATGGGAGTATTATTATTTTTTTTTAATTATGCGGGGTTCCCCTGTATTTTTGATAACCAGCCAGGCAAAACTGACATCTGCTGTGGGCTGTAACCCTCAGCTGTCAGCTTCAGCAAGGCTCTAGTTGTAGGCACAAACAAAAATTGCTAGAGCTTTATTGCAGGGCCATACATTAGTGAGGTAAGATGGACTGTGGCTGAGCAATGACCATTCTTCTCTTAATGAGTGCTCTAGAGACCTTCACTTATTCCCAGTAATAGTACTCAGACATCAGATATGGCATAGGACAAAGGGTTTATCCACAGATCAGTAAGCAATATCTATGGAGGCATCAACTGCCTAGTCCAAAATAGTTTTCTTCTTAGTGGAGGAGAGACAATTTGGATAGTTTCTGATAGAACATTGCCCTTAGGTACATCTCCATATACCACCTGGCTCTCCTCAATGAGAAGCTGGGCCCCATGATGAGATCTAGGTGTAGTGTAGTTTCAACTTGATTTTCCGCTCAAGCTATTTTGTTCCATAAAGTGTTCCAAGGACCATAATGTTGGCGCCACCTACAAACATGTCCATGGCAATGAGTCCAACATCGAAGAAAAGAAGAGGCAGCACTCACCGATCCTTCCGAGAAAGGTATCTTTATTTTCTCACAATAAAATCTTCACGGCCCGTAGAAGCGCCAGTCAGGCGCGAAACGGCCGTCGTCAGGCTTGCCGCACTCTGTATATTTGCACTCCCGGCCGTGAAGATTTTATTGTGAGAAAATAAAGATACCTGTCTCGGAAGGATCGGTGAGTGCTGCCTCTTATTTGCTTCGTTGTTGGACTCATTGGCATGTTGTTTCGGCTGAAGCACCCAGGATCCGGCGGCCACACCCCTATCGCAGGTGAGCAGGCTCAGCTATTTTCATAAGCGGTGGTGCGGTCAGCTGTGCCCTCTCATAGATTGACATATGTCCATGGCAATATGTAGACTCCATACCAGTATAATTAAAAGTGTCTAATAAATGACAAGCCTACAGACGTTCCCGCATTTCTTTTTTCCGCTCAGATTTTACTGAAGGTGAACCTTTGACGCAATTGTGTCACCTGAGTGTGTTGAGATGTCCCCGGACTAATAATGCCAGGCCATGAAGGCACCGCTGTGCCATGTCAAATGGGGTTAGCGAGGAGCAAGTGGCTTACTTGATCTCTCGGCTGGTTCTTCAGGCATGACTAAGCAATGAGCTCCTCCAACCAATCTTGTGTCTTGCAGTAGAAGACTTTCATGCTCACGTCTCGGACAGACATAGTTAAACCGGCTACAGAAGTGGCAGGGGCACAGTTCAAAGCCCGCTTGCTTCCATTAGGCATCTGATTAGGCAGCTCCTCGGCATGACTTCCAATTTAACTCTGTTTCACATGGAAGGATTCAAGCTGCGAAAGTTTTCTAAGCTAAATGAGTCGAGGTCATTAAATTGTTTCTATCTACTTTCTATCTGGATGTCTTTTTCCTTCAGAAGCGACGGGAGAACGGGTCATTAGAGGGTTACCTGCCATACTGTATTATCTTGTAAAGGCCATGCTAACGGGGCAGCCAGAGGCCAAACATAATCATTATTCCATTCATCCATGCTACAAAAAACAGAAACTGTGAAGCCAGCCGAACTTTTCTAAGCCTTTCATCGTGGAGCAGATATTTCATCTTTTAGGGTAGATGGATTTTTCGGTGATAAATTTGTAAATCCAGCACAGGCCAGTTATGAAGCATCTATGGAGGGTTCTCATATAATTTATGTATAAGGTAAGACGCTCGTTCCATCTACTGTATATAAAGAGTGGTATAACGATAGTGTAAGCATAAACTGCAGTCACACCCAAGTGTCACAGCAATGGTAATGTAAGTGCCACAACAAAATCTATGAACGTAGAACGTAGAACACACGGGGGATGGGGGGGTACAATATATTATATAAGACATAAAAGTGACAACCATAGTGCCTAATAACAAGAGCAAAAGTCACATTGTCAACTTAGTATGATCCTGCGGAGACATGGGGGGTTGGTGGGCATCCAGGTCCACTAGCCGGAGCCGCGTGGACCTGAGTGAGGGTTTATTGAACAATGAAACAGGCAGATAACACACAGAACAGTCCCAGCACAGTACCCAAGATGGTGCACATTACAGAGCCTCGCCGGGATAGAAGCTGCTGTTACTTCAGAGCTTCCAGGGTTGACTACCCCACCTGTAGCACGCACACAGAGAGGAGGTAACAAGAAGCGGAGGAAGATGACAGTCCATTCAGGTACAAGGCCAGTTGACCGCAGGGTCACAACCTATATGGATGACTGTGGGCTGGGCATTATACTTTATGGATGACTGTGGGCTGTACGTTATACTATATGGATGACTATAGGGTGCATTATACTATATGGATGACTATAGGGTGCATTATACTATATGGATGACTATAGGGTGCATTATACTATATGGATGACTATAGGGTGCATTATACTATATGGATGACTATAGGGTGCATTATACTATATGGATGACTATAGGGTGCATTATACTTTATGGATGACTATGGGCTGTACGTTATACTATATGGATGACTATGGGCTGTACGTTATACTATATGGATGACTATAGGGTGCATTATACTACATGGATGACTATGGGCTGTGCAGTACATTATATGGATGACTATGGGGTGCATTATACTTTATGTATGACTATGGGCTGTGCATTATACTATATGGATGAATATGGGCTGTGCAGTATATTATATGGAGCACTATGGGCTGTGCAGTATATTATATGGAACACTATGGGCTGTGCACTGTACTAATATAGATGACTATGGGGTGTATTATTCTACATGGATGACTATGGACTGTGCAGTATATTATATGGAGCACTATGGGGTGCATTATACTACATGGATGACTATGGCCTGTGCAGTATATTATATGGAGCACTATGGGGTGCATTATACTACATGGGTGACTATGGGCTGTGCAGTATATTATATGGAGCACTATGGGGTGCATTATACTATATGGGTGACTATGGGCTGTGCAGTATATTATATGGAGCACTATGGGGTGCATTATACTACATGGATGACTATGGGCTGTGCAGTATATTATATGGAGCACTATGGGGTGCATTATACTACATGGGTGACTATGGGCTGTGCAGTATATTATATGGAGCACTATGGGGTGCATTATACTACATGGGTGACTATGAGCTGTGCATTATATTATATTGAGCACTATGGGCTGTGCATTATACTACATGGATGACTATGGGCTGTGCAGTATATTATATGGAGCACTATGGGGTGCATTATACTACATGGGTGACTATGGGCTGTGCAGTATATTATATGGAGCACTATGGGCTGTGCATTATACTACATGGATGACTATGGGCTGTGCAGTATATTATATGGAGCACTATGGGGTGCTTTATACTACATGGGTGACTATGGGCTGTGCAGTATATTATATGGAACACTATGGGCTGTGCATTATACTACATGGATGACTATGGGCTGTGCAGTATATTATATGGAGCACTATGGGCTGTGCATTATACTACATGGATGACTATGGGCTGTGCAGTATATTATATGGAGCACTATGGGGTGCATTATACTACATGGATGACTATGGGCTGTGCATTATACTACATGGATGACTATGGGGTGTGTTATACTACATGGATGATTATGGGCTGTGCAGTATATTATATGGATGACTATGGGGTGCATTATACTACATGGATGACTATGGGCTGTGCAGTATATTATATGGAGCACTATGGGGTGCATTATACTACATGGATGACTATGGGCTGTGCATTATACTACATGGATGACTATGGGGTGTGTTATACTACATGGATGATTATGGGCTGTGCAGTATATTATATGGATGACTATGGGGTGCATTATACTACATGGATGACTATGGGCTGTGCAGTATATTATATGGAGCACAATGGGGTGCATTATACTACATGGATGACTATGGGCTGTGCAGTATATTATCACAATTTGGGCATGAAATGTTCACCCCGTCTCGTGACTTTCGCCCTCTCTATGATAATTGGTGACGTTTTTTGGTAGCACCCCGGGCAGGATTGGGCCCCTGCACAGAGCCGGGGCTCATAGCGCAAAATTCTGCTCGCTTTTTCCAACAAAAATTCTTGGAATTCTATAAATGAAATTTTCTTCATCAAAATTCTCAGATTTGTCTGAAATTGTTAATGATTTTTTGGGATGAATGAATTGTTGTATTACAGGCCGGATATGTGTTTGCCCTATTATAGTGACAGCCGTAGTTATATTATAAGATGGGATTGTGCCCATATAGCAGAAGAAACCACCGTGATCTGTCGTCATAGTGATCTCTAACCACATATTATTCGGGTCCTAATAGATAAGAAAGAAAGCGAAGTATAAAAAACCTTCAGTCTGTACAAACTGCTTCCTTCTCAGTGCAGAAATAACGGCAGATGTGTGTAGGACTCTGGGACTCTGCCCTCTAGTGGCCACATTGCGATATCACACATGTAAAGTTAGAGGTTTGTGGCATTGTAGCACATTATGGTTTGGTTGCACGACTTAAATCACAAGTTTTACATCGTCTTTTACTTTTCTGTGTGATATTTCACTTCTGTTTGTATCACAAATTTTCATTTTAACCCCTTCAAGACCCAGCCTATTTTGACCTTAAAGACCTTGCCGTTTTTTGCAATTCTGACCAGTGTCCCTTTATGAGGTAATAACTCAGGAACGCTTCAACGGATCCTAGCGGTTCTGAGATTGTTTTTTCGAGACATATTGGGCTTCATGTTAGTGGTAAATTTAGGTCAATAAATTCTGCATTTATTTGTGATAAACACGGAAATTTGGCGAAAATTTTGAAAATTTCGCAATTTTCACATTTTGAATTTTTATTCTGTTAAACCAGAGAGATATGTGACACAAAATAGTTAATAAATAACATTTCCCACATGTTTACTTTACATCAGCACAATTTTGGAAACAAAATTTTTTTTTGTTAGGAAGTTATAAGGGTTAAAATTTGACCAGCGATTTGTCATTTTTACAACGAAATTTACAAAACCATTTTTTTTAGGGACCACCTCACATTTGAAGTCAGTTTGAGGGGTCTATATGGCTGAAAATACCCAAAAGTGACACCATTCTAAAAACTGCACCCCTCAAGGTACTCAAAACCACATTCAAGAAGTTTATTAACCCTTCAGGTGCTTCACAGCAGCAGAAGCAACATGGAAGGAAAAAATGAACATTTAACTTTTTAGTCACAAAAATTATCTTTTAGCAACAATTTTTTTATTTTCCCAATGGTAAAAGGAGAAACTGAACCACGAAAGTTGTTGTCCAATTTGTCCTGAGTACGCTGATACCTCATATGTGGGGGTAAACCACTGTTTTGGCGCACGGCAGGGCTTGGAAGGGAAGGAGCGCCATTTGACTTTTTGAATCAAAAATTGGCTCCACTCTTTAGCGGACACCATGTCACGTTTGGAGAGCCCCCGTGTGCCTAAAAATTGGAGCTCCCCCACAAGTGACCCCATTTTGGAAACTAGACGCCCCAAGGAACTTATCTAGATGCATAGTGAGCACTTTGAACCCCCAGGTGCTTCACAAATTGATCCGTAAAAATGAAAAAGTACTTTTTTTTCACAAAAAAATTCTTTTAGCCTCAATTTTTTCATTTTCACATGGGCAACAGGATAAAATGGATCCTAAAATGTGTTGGGCAATTTCTCCTGAGTACACCAATACCTCACATGTGGGGGTAAACCACTGTTTGGGCACATGGTAAGGCTCGGAAGGGAAGGAGCGCCATTTGACTTTTTGAATGAAAAATTATTTCCATCGTTAGCGGACACCATGTCGCGTTTGGATAGCTCCTGTGTGCCTAAACATTGGCGCTCCCCCACAAGTGACCCCATTTTGGAAACTAGACCCCCCAAGGAACTTATTTAGATGCCTAGTGAGCACTTTAAACCCTCAGGTGCTTCACAAATTGATCTGTAAAAATGAAAAAGTACTTTTTTTTCACAAAAAAATTATTTTCGCCTCAATTTTTTCATTTTCACATGGGCAGTAGGATAAAATGGATAATAAAATTTGTTGGGCAATTTCTCCCGAGTACGCCGATACCTCATATGTGGGGGTAAACCACTGTTTGGGCACACGGCAGGGCTCGGAAGGGAAGGCGCGCCATTTGACTTTTTGAATGGAAAATTAGCTCCAATTGTTAGCGGACACCATGTCGCGTTTGGAGAGCCCCCTGTGTGCCTAAACATTGGAGCTCCCCCACAAGTGACCCCATTTTGGAAACTAGACCCCCCAAGGAACTTATCTAGATGCATATTGAGCACTTTAAACCCCCAGGTGCTTCACAGAAGTTTATAACGCAGAGCCATGAAAATAAAAAATAATTTTTCTTTCCTCAAAAATGATTTTTTAGCCTGGAATTTCCTATTTTGCCAAGGATAATGGGAGAAATTGGACCCCAAATATTGTTGTCCAGTTTGTCCTGAGTACGCTGATACCCCATATGTGGGGGTAAACCACTGTTTGGGCGCACGGCAGGGCTCGGAAGGGATGGCACGCCATTTGGCTTTTTAAATGGAAAATTAGCTCCAATCATTAGCGGACACCATGTCACGTTTGGAGAGCCCCTGTGTGCTTAAACATTGGAGATCCCCCAGAAATGACACCATTTTGGAAACTAGACCCCCAAAGGAACTAATCTAGATGTGTGGTGAGGACTTTGAACCCCCAAGTGCTTCACAGAAGTTTATAACGCAGAGCCATGAAAATAAAAAAAAAAATTATTTTCTCAAAAATGATCTTTTAGCCTGCAATTTTTTATTTTCCCAAGGGTAACAGGAGAAATTTGACCCCAAAAGTTGTTGTCCAGTTTCTCCTGAGTACGCTGATACCCCATATGTGGGGGTAAATCACTGTTTGGGCACATGCCGGGGCTCGGAAGTGAAGTAGTGACGTTTTGAAATGCAGACTTTGATGGAATGCTCTGTGGGCGTCACGTTGCGTTTGCAGAGCCCCTGATGTGGCTTAACAGTAGAAACCCCCCACAAGTGACCCCATTTTGGAAACTAGACCCCCAAAGGAACTTATCTAGATGTGTGGTGAGCACTTTGAACCCCCAAGTGCTTCATAGACGTTTATAATGCAGAGCCGTGAAAATAATAAATACGTTTTCTTTCCTCAAAAATAATTATTTAGCCCAGAATTTTTTAATTTTCCCAAGGGTAACAGGAGAAATTTGACCCCAATATTTGTTGTCCAGTTTCTCCTGAGTACGGTGATACCCCATATGTGGGGGTAAACTACTGTTTGGGCACATGCCGGGGCTTGGAATTGAAGTAGTGACGTTTTGAAATGCAGACTTTGATGGAATGCTCTGCGGGCGTCACGTTGCGTTTGCAGAGCCCCTGATGTGCCTAAACAGTAGAAACCCCCCACAAGTGACCCCATTTTGGAAACTAGACCCTGAAAGGAACTTATCTAGATGTGTGGTGAGCACTTTGAACCCCCAAGTGCTTCATAGAAATTTATAATGCAGAGCCGTGAAAATAATAAATACGTTTTCTTTCCTCAAAAATAATTATTTAGCCCAGAATTTTTTATTTTCCCAAGGGTTACAGGAGAAATTGGACCCCAAAAGTTGTTGTCCAGTTTCTCCTGAGTACGCTGATACCCCATATGTGGGGGTAAACCACTGTTTGGGCACACGTCGGGGCTCAGAAGGGAAGTAGTGACTTTTGAAATGCAGACTTTGATGGAATGGTCTGCGGGTGTCACGTTGCGTTTGCAGAGCCCCTGGTGTGCCTAAACAGTAGAGACCCCCCACAAGTGACCCCATTTTAGAAACTAGACCCCCCAAGGAACTTATCTAGATATGTGGTGAGCACTTTGAACCCCCAAGTGCTTCACAGACGTTTACAACGCAGAGCCGTGAAAATAAAAAATCATTTTTCTTTCCTCAAAAATTATGTTTTAGCAAGCATTTTTTTAGATTCACAAGGGTAACAGGAGAAATTTGACCCCAGTAATTGTTGCGCAGTTTTTCCTGAGTATGCTGGTACCCCATATGTGGGGGTAAACCACTGTTTGGGCACACGTCAGGGCTCGGAAGTGAGGGAGCACCATTTGACTTTTTGAATACGAGATTGGCTGGAATCAATGGTGGCGCCATGTTGCGTTTGGAGACCCCTGATGTGCCTAAACAGTGGTAACCCCTCAATTCTAACTCCAACACTAACCCCAACACACCCCTAACCCTAATCCCAACTGTAGCCATAATCCTAATCACAACCCTAACCCCAACACACCCCTAACCACAACACTAACCCCAACACACCCCTAACCCTAATCACAACCCTAATTCCAACTGTACCCATAACCCTAATCACAGCCCTAACCCTAATCCCAACTGTAGCCATAACCCTAATCACACCCCTAACCACAACCCTAATTCCAACCCTAACCCTAAGGCTATGTGCCCACGTTGCGGATTCGTGTGAGATATTTCCGCACCATTTTTGAAAAATCTGCGGGTAAAAGGCACTGTGTTTTACCTGCGGATTTTCCGCGGATTTCCAGTGTTTTTTGTGCGGATTTCACCTGCGGATTCCTATTGAGGAACAGGTGTAAAACGCTGCGGAATCCGCACAAAGAATTGACATGCTGCGGAAAATACAACGCAGCGTTCCCGCGCGGTATTTTCCGCACCATGGGCACAGCGGATTTGGTTTTTCATATGTTTACATGGTACTGTAAACCTGATGGAACACTGCTGCGAATCCGCAGCCAAATCCGCACCGTGTGCACATAGCCTAATTCTAAAGGTATGTGCACACGCTGCGGAAAACGCTGCGGATCCGCAGCAGTTTCCCATGAGTTTACAGTTCAATGTAAACCTATGGGAAACAAAAATCGCTGTACACATGCTGCGGAAAAACTGCACGGAAACGCAGCGGTTTACATTCCGCAGCATGTCACTTCTTTGTGCGGATTCCGCAGCGGTTTTACAACTGCTCCAATAGAAAATCGCAATTGTAAAACCGCAGTGAAATGCGCAGAAAAAAACGCGGTAAATCCGCCATAAATCCGCAGCGGTTTAGCACTGCGGATTTATCAAATCCGCAGCGGAAAAATCCGCAGAGGACCAGAATACGTGTGCACATTCCTAACCCTAACCCTAGCCCTAGCCCTAACCCTACCCTTAACCCTAACCCTACCCCTAACCCTAACCCTATTCTAACATTAGTGGAAAAAAAAAAATTTCTTTATTTTTTTATTGTCCCTACCTATGGGGGTGACAAAGGGGGGGGGGTCATTTATTATTTTTTTTATTTTGATCACTGAGATAGATTATATCTCAGTGATCAAAATGCACTTTGGAACGAATCTGCCGGCCGGCAGATTCGGCGGGCGCACTGCGCATGCGCCCGCCATTTTGGAAAATGGCGGCGCCCGGGAGAAGACGGACGGGACCACGGCTGGATCGGTAAGTATGATAGGGTGGGGGGGACCACGGGGGGGGGGGATCGGAGCACGGGGGGGGAATCGGAGCGCGGGAGGGGTGGAACGGAGCGCGGGAGGGGTGGAACGGAGCGCGGGGGGCGTGGAACGGAGCACGGGGGGGCTGGAATGGAGCACGGGGGGGTGGAACGGAGCACGGGGGGGTGGATCGGAGTGCAGGAGGGGTGATTGGAGCACGGGGGGGTGATTGGAGCACGGGGGGAGCGGACACGAGCACGGGGGGAGCGGAGCACTGGACGGAGGGGAGCCGGAGCAGTGTACCGGCCAGATCGGGGGGGTGGGGGGGCGATCGGAGGGGTGGGGTGGGGGCACACTAGTATTTCCAGCCATGGCAGATGATATTTCAGCATCGGCCATGGCTGGATTGTAATATTTCACCCGTTATAATGGGTGAAATATTACAAATCGCTCTGATTGGCAGTTTCACTTTCAACAGCCAATCAGAGCGATCGTAGCCACGAGGGGGTGAAGCCACCCCCCCTGGGCTAAACTACCACTCCCCCTGTCCCTGCAGATCGGGTGAAATGGGAGTTAACCCTTTCACCCGATCTGCAGGGACGCGATCTTTCCATGACGCCGCATAGGCGTCATGGGTCGGAATGGCACCGACTTTCATGACGCCTACGTGGCGTCATGGGTCGGGAAGGGGTTAAGCGAAGGCATTTTGTTAACTTTGTTCAGTCCTTTATATATGCCCACATTGAAATATTGATTCAAGTGAAGCTTATTAGTGCTCAGACATAGTACAATAAGCCTTTACTGGCTGCCATAGACAAAGTTTCCCAAACACAGAGTATAATTCACTCATAGTCCTTACATGTTATGATGCCCCACAGTCCCCATACACAGTATGAATCCCCCATAGTACCCCCACAGGCACAGTATGATACACCCACACAGTATGATTCCCCCCACAGCTCATACACATAATATGATACCCCACAGTCTCCACACACACACACACACAGTATGAGGTCTCCACACAGTACGATTCCCCCCATAGCCCACAGACATAGTATGATGCCCCACAGTCTCCATACACACACGGTATGAGGTCCCCACACAGTACGATTCCCCCTACAGCCCACAGACATAGTATGATGCCCCACAGTCTCCACACACACACAGTATGAGGTCCCCACACAGTATGATTCCCCCCCACAGCTCATACACATAGCATGATGCCACACAGTCTCCACACACACAGTATGAGGTCCCCACACAGTACGATTCCCCCACAGCCCATACACATAGCATGATGCCACACAGTCTCCACACACACAGTATGAGGTCCCCACACAGTATGATTCCCCCACAGCCCATACACATAGTATGATTCCCCACAGTCTCCACACACACAGTATGAGGTCCCCACACAGTACGATTCCCCCCCACAGCTCATACACATAGCATGATGCCACACAGTCTCCACACACACAGTATGAGGTCCCCACACAGTACGATTCCCCCACAGCCCACATAGTATGATGCCCCACAGTCTCCACACACACACAGTATGAGGTCCCCACACAGTACGATTCCCCCCACAGCTCATACACATAGTATGATGCCCCACAGTCTCCACACACACACAGTATGAGGTCCCCACACAGTACGATTCCCCCCCACAGCTCATACACATAGTATGATGCCCCACAGTCTCCACACACACAGTATGAGGTCCCCACACAGTACGATTCCCCCCACAGCCCATACACATAGTATGATGCCCCACAGTCTCCACACACACAGTATGAGGTCCCCACACAGTATGATTCCCTCCACAGCTCATACACATAGTATGATGCCCCACAGTCTCCACACACACAGTATGAGATCCCCACACAGTACGATTCCCCCCAACAGCTCATACACATAGTATGATGCCCCACAGTCTCCACACACACACACACAGTATGAGGTCCCCACACAGTACGATTCCCCCCACAGCCCATACACATAGTATGATGCCCCACAGTCTCCACACACACACACAGTATGAGGTCCCCACACAGTACGATTCCCCCCACAGCCCATACACATAGTATGATGCCCCACAGTCTCCACACACACACAGTATGAGGTCCCCACACAGTATGATTCCCTCCACAGCCCATACACATAGCATGATGCCCCACAGTCTCCACACACACATACAGTATGAGGTCCCCACACAGTACGATTCCCCCCACAGCCCACAGACATAGTATGATGCCCCCCAGTCTCCACACACACAGTATGAGGTCCCCACACAGTACGATTCTCCCCACAGCCCACAGACATAGTATGATGCCCCACAGTCTCCACACACACACAGTATGAGGTCCCCACACAGTATGAGTCCCCCCACGGTCCATACACATAGTATGATGCCCCCGCAGACCACCACGTACAGTAGGATGCACCCCACAGCTGCCACCCACAATACAATGTTCCCACACACAGTATGATGCCCCCATAGACCCTTCCAAACACAATATGATACACTCAAAAACCCTAATATATAGTATATACCCCTACACAGGATACTGCCCCCATTGCATACACACACACACTTTGATGTCCCCTTAGAACGACACACATAATATGATGTCACCATGGCCCCGACATAGTTTAACGTGCCCCAGTATGATGCCCCTAGCTCACAATACTAAACAATGAATAAAACCTTTCCTTCTTGGCATATTACCCTTAGACTCAATTATCTATCACCATACTATGAGTCTTACTCACTTTTTGGTGTTACGCTATGGGCACAACACCATGCAAGAGATTTGAAGAAAACAAAATGCTGCATATACCACTGTCTGTTCAGAACATTCTTCACGCACAGTATGATGTCCACACAATACAGTCCCACCGCCCCAGAGGTTGGACCCCCAGCAAATAGAAAGGTATCCCCTATCCCTGAGGAATGGAACAACTTCTCATCTTGGTACAAACCCTTCAAGTACATATCATGTAACCAAGTTGAAGAACTTTGCCGCAGTTCGCATTTCAGTGGTGGGACTTCTGCACCAACACATGTACCCCCAGCACTGGCCAACCGAGTCTCATCTGCTGCTGGACTGAACCTGAAACCTTCAACAGAAAACATGAGAATTTGTTTTGTTGCTGGTGCTTTGGGACATTCATTGATCAGATTATTTCAGGATGTCTTATCTAGGACTTGTTGATGAGCTTCCAATTCAGCTCAAGGTCTTAGGCTACAGGATCAAGATGGATGACATAAAAGATGGTTCAGAGGCCTTGAGCATTGGTCCTTATAGGGCCAAAATACATTTAGACTTAGAAGGGTGTTACGGTATATTGATAGAATATGGGGGTCTGGCAACTATCTTGATAAATGGAGACGGCGTCCTCCCTACACATGACTTTCAAAACACCAGTCAGACGGAAAAGCTGCTTGTGATCGAATGGTGACAACTGGGTGGCTCTTCCAGACGCCAAAATATATTACATATTGTTGTTGCGACTTAAGTTTATGGATATTTTCCAAGAGGAAAGAATAATCCAAAAGGAAGATAATGGAAGAATCACTGGGTCCATTGTCATCTTTGATCTTTTGGATGGCTATCTCACGCAACTCCACCACATCCATGAACCATGAGGAGTGAGGAAAATGCTGCTGGCAGATGTTTATCTCTTTTCTGAAAACAAATGGATAGTGCTTTGGAAATCCTACTGCCCGATCCGTCTCTTCCCAAACATCAGTCAGCCCCCCCATGATGAATATCAAAAGAATGAATGACCCCCAAATTATATCGTTATCAGTCTTTCCTATCATTGCCTTCTAAAAAAAAAAATATCTGATAATGATGTTAGATAAAGTATGACTCGTATGTCCAGAAAAACTGAAAAATTACACAAGGAGAGTGGGCTAGAAGGTGTATGAATCTACTTTGCCCACACTGTCTGCAATTCACAGGGTCAATGGCCAATCTGTAGACATATTGCAGCACTATTGTGAAAAGTAAAAGTTAGAAATTAACTCTTAGCGAGTTTCTACGGTAGACCGCCATGGTCTACAGCCTATTGTGCTCCTCCACCAGAACGCCACATCATAAATCCTCCTGCCCGGTGGTATTTTTAAGAGACTTGAGAACCCAGCACAGAACTCGGCTTGTAAAAGAAAAGTCTATACTAAAATAGAATAAGCAGATGCTGCTGTTCCAGATTTGATTGGCCACCTGGATCCTATAAAGAAAGCAGTTGGGTCCTGGAGGCTGATGTTACATGCAAAACAATTAAATGCTCTTGTAGGGTCAAAGAGCCATGATATCAAAAACATTGCCGAAATTCCTCATAATGTCCAAAGCGTTTGCCTCTGCTGAAAACCAGCATCAATTGAAAACACTCTCTGCAAATCACTTCACCTTTCTTCGACCACAGGTGTCTCCAAGCTATTGGGTATTATTAGATCTTATTGTTGCTTTAAATGTAGGCTTGTACTGGCTATGACCTTGCGCATGTGGCGTTACCGTGGGTCACAGAGACCATATGGGTCTGCATTATGGAGCCAAAAGCAATCCATGTGGAGCTGTACATCGTCTCTGTAGAGCGCTACATTACAGAGGTATGCTAGGGGACATATATTTCGCATTGACATGCTTTAGTTTTTGTAAACAGCTTGGCTGTTCCAGTTTTTGGGTTAAGGATGGCGGTTACGCTCTTTGGACAGAGCTTTATGGTTGCAGTATTTGGACACAACTTGAGGGTTGTAGCATTTGGAAATAAAATTGTGGCTACAAACTGCAAACTCAGTCACCAGTTAGGAAGGGCACCGGACATGATTTCTCCTTCTGTTCATATTTGCCTTCGATGAGTTTAGAATCCACCTGCAAAAAGGAAAAAGTTCGCCCGATTTGGTCCCAAGCTGATACATAGTTCACACACAAGAATCTTCGTCTTTGAACGAGTGGCTCAACTATCACTGCGGCACAACACACATGTGACTCTTTGTTCTCCAGTTCATTGCAGAATATATAGATACAGTTGTGCTTAACTTGAACATGGACCCACTAAGCTTAGGCAGTAGAACTTTCCAACAACAAAAAACCGAGTAAGTTGGAAGCCTAGATAGTCAGGATGCAAGTAAAGATAGGCCAATGGAAATAACCTTTTACCCCACTCTGGGATATGAACTTTGATGGAGAAAATCCCCAGATCATACTTTTTAAATAGTCTTGAAATGTTGCCTTGCAGGAAACTGAAAAGATGACTTATCATGTCAAGAGAAAGAAAGGCCAGAGACCATCCAAACTGAAGGACTACCATCCTGAATTCGATGAGACTAACCTAATTTTATGGGTTCAATCCTGGCAAATTCTGGGATGTTCCTCAGTATATGTAAGTGCGACGCCCATCAGGGCCATGGGGTACTCAGAACTGGCTCGGACAGTTCTTTGGGGAACCACCAGGTCCATTGTGATTCTGAATCACCTGTTCATAACAGTACTGGAGGCCCAAAGTACTAATGCTTCTCAATAGAGGGAAAAGAGAAGTTCTGAGACCATTTTTTTTTTCTTTGCACTGTGTTTTGTCTTTCTTTTCCTCTTTACATCAGGGGGGTTCAGAACACAGGTGTAGACATAGACATTCAAGGTCTGTCCTCTTTGATGGATAATCTCGCTATAAGTGTACAGAACATTCAAGATTTTGTGGTTCAGAATCCTATGTTAGAACCTAAAATTCCTATTCCAGAGTTATTTTCTGGAGATAGAGCTAAGTTTCTGAATTTCAAAAATAATTGTAAACTATTTCTGGCTTTGAAACCCCGCTCCTCTGGTGACCCAGTTCAACAAGTTAAGATCATTATTTCTTTATTACGTGGCGACCCTCAAGACTGGGCATTTTCCCTTGCGCCAGGAGATCCTGCATTATGTGATATTGATGCGTTTTTTCTGGCGCTCGGGTTGCTTTATGATGAACCTAATTCAGTGGATCAGGCAGAGAAAATCTTGCTGGCTCTGTGTCAGGGTCAGGATGAGGGAGATATATTGTCAGAAATTTAGGAAGTGGTCTGTGCTCACTCAATGGAATGAATGTGCTCTGGCAGCAATTTTCAGAAAGGGTCTCTCTGAAGCCCTTAAGGATGTCATGGTGGGATTTCCTATGCCTGCTGGTCTGAATTGGTCTATGTCTTTGGCCATTCAGATCGATCGACGCTTGCGTGAGCGTAAAACTGTGCACCATTTGGCGGTATTACCTGAGCATAAACCTGAGCCAATGCAATGTAATAGGACTTTGACCAGAGCTGAACGGCAAGAACACAGACGACGGAATGGGCTGTGTTTTTACTGTGGTGATTCCACTCATGCTATCTCTGATTGTCCTAAGCGCATTAAGCGTTTCGCTAGGTCTGCCACCATTGGTACGGTACAGTCGAAATTTCTTTTTTCCGTTACTTTGATCTGCTCTTTGTCATCCTTTTCTGTCATGGCATTTGTGGATTCAGGCGCTGCCCTGAATTTGATGGACTTGGAGTTTGCTAGGCGCTGTGGGTTTTTCTTGGAGCCCTTGCAGCATCCTATTCCATTGAGAGGAATTGATGCCACGCCTTTGGCCAAGAATAAGCCTCAGTATTGGACCCAATTGACCATGTGCATGGCTCCTGCACATCAGGAGGATATTCGCTTTTTGGTGTTGCAGAATCTGCATGATGTGGTCGTGTTGGGGTTGCCATGGTTACAAGTCCATAACCCAGTATTGGATTGGAAATCAATGTCTGTGTCCAGCTGGGGTTGTCAGGGGGTACATGGTAATGTTCCATTTCTGTCTATTTCATCATCTACCCCTTCTGAGGTCCCAGAGTTCTTGTCAGATTACCGGGATGTATTTGATGAGCCCAAGTCCAGTGACCTACCTCCGCATAGGGATTGTGATTGTGCTATCGATTTGATTCCTGGTAGTAAGTTTCCTAAAGGTCGACTGTTTAATTTGTCTGTACCTGAGCACGCCGCTATGCGGAGTTACGTAAAGGAATCCTTGGAGAAGGGTCATATTCGCCCCTCGTCGTCGCCATTGGGGGCAGGGTTCTTTTTTGTGGCCAAGAAGGATGGTTCGTTGAGACCTTGTATTGATTACCGCCTTCTAAATAAAATCACAGTCAAATTTCAGTACCCCTTGCCGCTGCTGTCTGATTTGTTTGCCCGGATTAAGGGGGCTAGTTGGTTCACCAAGATAGATCTTCGTGGTGCGTATAATCTTGTGCGTATTAAACAGGGAGATGAATGGAAAACAGCATTTAATACGCCCGAGGGCCATTTTGAGCACCTGGTTATGCCATTCGGGCTTTCTAATGCTCCATCAGTGTTTCAGTCCTTTATGCATGACATCTTCTGAGAGTACCTGGATAAATTCCTGATTGTATACTTGGATGATATTTTGGTCGTCTCGGATGATTGGGAGTCTCACGTGAAGCAGGTCAGAATGGTGTTCCAGGTCCTGCGTGCGAATTCTTTGTTTGTGAAGGGGTCAAAGTGTCTCTTTGGTGTTCAGAGGGTTTCATTTTTGGGTTTCATTTTTTCCCCTTCTACTATCGAGATGGACCCTGTTAAAGTTCAGGCCATTTATGATTGGACTCAGCCGACATCTCTGAAGAGTCTGCAAAAGTTCCTGGGCTTTGCTAATTTTTATTGTCGCTTCATCAATAATTTTTCTAGTATTGCTAAACCGTTGACTGATTTAACCAAGAAGGGTGCGGATGTGGTCAATTGGTCTTCTGCTGCTGTGGAAGCTTTTCAAGAGTTGAAGCGTCGTTTTTCTTCTGCCCCTGTGTTGTGCCAACCAGATGTTTCGCTCCCGTTCCAGGTCGAGGTTGATGCTTCTGAGATTGGAGCAGGGGCTGTTTTGTTGCAAAGATGGCTCGGTGATGAAACCATGCGCCTTCTTTTCCAGGAAGTTTTCGCCTGCTGAGCGTAATTATGATGTTGGCAATCGAGAGTTGCTGGCCATGAAGTGGGCATTCGAAGAGTGGCGTCATTGGCTTGAAGGAGCTAAGCATCGCGTGGTGGTCTTGACTGATCACAAGAACTTGACTTATCTCGAGTCTGCCAAACGGTTGAATCCTAGACAGGCTCGTTGGTCGCTGTTTTTCTCCCGTTTTGACTTTGTGGTTTCGTACCTTCCGGGCTCTAAAAATGTGAAGGCGGATGCCCTGTCTAGGAGTTTTGTGCCCGACTCTCCGGGTTTGTCTGGGCCGGCGGGTATTCTCAAGGAGGGGGTAATTTTGTCTGCCATCTCCCCTGATTTGCGGCGGGTGCTGCAAAAATTTCAGGCTAATAGACCTGACCGTTGCCCAGCGGAGAAACTGTTTGTCCCTGATAAATGGACGAGTAGAGTTATCTCTGAGGTTCATTGTTCGGTGTTGGCTGGTCATCCTGGAATCTTTGGTACCAGAGATTTGGTGGCTAGATCCTTTTGGTGGCCGTCTTTGTCGCGGGATGTGCGTTCTTTTGTGCAGTCCTGTGGGACTTGTGCTCGGGCTAAACCCTGCTGTTCTCGTGCCAGTGGGTTGCTTTTGCCCTTGCCAGTCCCGAAGAGGCCATGGACACATATCTCTATGGATTTTATTTCGGATCTCCCCGTCTCTCAAAAAATGTCGGTCATTTGGGTTGTTTGTGATCGCTTCTCCAAGATGGTCCATTTGGTACCCTTGTCTAAATTGCCTTCCTCCTCTGATTTGGTGCCATTGTTCTTCCAGCATGTGGTTCGTTTACATGGCATTCCGGAGAACATCGTTTCTGACAGAGGTTCCCAGTTTGTTTCGAGGTTTTGGCGAGCCTTTTGTGCTAGGATGGGCATTGATTTGTCTTTTTCCTCGGCTTTCCATCCTCAGACAAATGGCCAGACTGAACGAACCAATCAGACCTTGGAGACATATCTGAGATGTTTTGTTTCTGCCGATCAGAATGATTGGGTGTCCTTTTTGCCTTTGGCTGAGTTCGCCCTTAATAATCGGGCCAGCTCGGCTACTTTGGTTTCGCCGTTTTTCTGCAATTCTGGTTTCCATCCTCGTTTCTCTTCAGGGCAGGTTGAGTCTTCTGACTGTCCTGGTGTGGATACTGTGGTGGATAGGTTGCAGCAGATTTGGACTCATGTGGTGGACAATTTGACATTGTCTCAGGAGAAGGCTCAACGTTTCGCTAACCGCCAGCGCTGTGTGGGTCCCCGACTTCGTGTTGGGGATTTGGTTTGGTTGTCATCTCGTTATATTCCTATGAAAGTTTCCTCTCCTAAGTTTAAGCCTCGTTTCATTGGTCCGTATAGGATTTCTGAGGTTCTTAATCCTGTGTCTTTTCGTTTGACCCTTCCAGCTTCTTTTTCCATCCATAACGTATTCCATAGGTCATTGTTGCGGAGATACGTGGCACCTGTGAGTCCATCCGTTGATCCTCCTGCCCCGGTTTTGGTTGAGGGGGAGTTGGAGTATATAATGGAGAAGATTTTGGATTCTCGTGTTTCGAGACGGAAACTCCAGTACCTGGTTAAGTGGAAGGGTTATGGTCAGGAAGATAATTCCTGGGTCTTTGCCTCTGATGTTCATGCTGCCGATCTGGTTTGTGCCTTTCATTTGGCTCATCCTGGTCGGCCTGGGGGCTCTGGTGAGGGTTCGGTGACCCCTCCTCAAAGGGGGGGTACTGTTGTGAATTCTGTGGTCAAGCTCCCTCCTGTGGTCATGAGTGGTACTTCGGCTGGTTCTGTCTATGAGCTTCCTCTGGTGGATGTGAGTGGGGCTGCGGCTTCTGAGTTTCCTTCCTCAGGTGACGAGGTTAAGTCGTTAGGTGCTGCTCTATTTAACTCCACCTAGTTCTTTGTTCCTGGCCTCCAGTCAATGTTCCAGTATTGGTCTTGCTCTCTCCTGGATCGTTCTTGTGGCCTGTCTGCCCTGCATAAGCTAAGTTCTGCTTGTGTTACTTTTTGTTTGCTATTTTTTCTGTCCAGCTTGCTATATTGGTTTTTCTTGCTTGCTGGAAGCTCTGAGACGCAGAGGGAGCACCTCCGTACCGTTAGTCGGTGCGGAGGGTCTTTTTGCCCCCTCTGCGTGGTTGTTTGTAGGTTTTTGTGCTGACCGCAAAGCTATCTTTCCTATCCAGACACAGACACCACAGCCTCTGGTTTGCTAGCTGAGTCCTACAGTCTATCCACTAGTCTGGGGCCGGTCCCCACTGCAACCTGGTCCCTCCACCCGACTACAGAGAGCATGGAATCGGGCATAACGGGAGGATGCTTCACTTCCCTGGCCCATAGGACCCCTTCCCTCAGGAGCTTCTCTCTTCTCTGCTCTCCTCTGATTAACTCCTCACAGACTCCCTGACTCCTCCTTCCATTTCCATGACAAAACTTCCAACTGTCACTCTACCTCATCCAACCACACCCCCTACCTAGCTCCCCCTTCAGCCTGAGATGGGGCCCTCCCTCAATAGGGTCTGCCCAGATCCCCTGGCCTGGAGTAGTGTGGTGTTGGATGCTAGTGTGCGGGTACCGAGTAGTGCCCCCTCCTTACCTGAGAGTGGGGTACCACACCTCTGGCTGAGGTGCAGTACCTCTGTGATGACTGGACCCTCATAAGCCTAATCCAAAAGTGGCTTGGAGGCATTCATAGATACAGTTAGTCTACTGCTATGTTTCATAGCAATATTTGCAAAATTACCCAAGGGGCCTGAAGTCACAGCGGGAACCTAGTGACTGGGGAGACAATGAGTGGCACAAGATAGGTGTGAAATTGGGGCCCACAAGCTTTATGCTCACTTCACTTCTGGGGCCCAGTTCTATTGAGTCACTTTTCAACTATTGTAAACATGTTACTTTATACAGTTTTCACTGCAGGCTTCATTCCTTATAACCAGACATTTGCCCATCTGTCACCTGTTCTATGAGCTCTGATGTAATGTCCATATGAGGATTTGTGACTTGATTTACAGGACCAGTCCATCGGCCACATCGGTAATCTTTGATCACTGAACTGCTTCTTACATGACGGCATCCTCTTTTGACTAGCCGGCCTAGCATGATGTGATCGTTGTGGTGTCATGCCCATGTTACTTCATGCCAGGCGCCAGCAAATCAAAATAAGAACTTAGGATATTAGCAGGATAAAGGAGGTTCTCAGGGCTTCAGTTCAAAGACTGCAGATCACCGACGCGGCCAATGGACTGGGTCCTGCGAATCGATCCATACCAATTCTAGTAATGTTTGAAAAAGTACCAGAATTGGGAACTTCAGCATTGATCTGGCACATGTCAAACCCAAGCCCCAGAACAGAGTTTCTCAAACTTTTGGCAGAACTTTCCAAAACTGTGTTTATTCCCAGGAAACACTTTTTTTCCATTCCTGGGTCAAGTGATGCATTTGGCTGAGATTGGCATGGATTCCCTACTGTAGACGCTGTAAGGTCTTGCAGTGTAATTGAGATCTAATGACCATTTTGGAAGGAATACCCGGGTCTTAAGGGATGTTGGTTGGGATGTACTGCCCTGGAATGTGAATCGACCACTCTTCTATGTTTGATGGTCACTTGTTTTTTTCAGGGTTGAAAAGTAACTTGGGAATTTTTAGAAAATGACACGATGAAATCTTTACTCCGTGCCAGCCCTACTAATCAGAAGATGCAATGGCAATTCCAGTGGGAAGGAGGAGATTCCCAGGGCTTTGCCCCAGTGGCCACCACGTCTTTTTTCCTCTGCTCTAGTAGTATCCAAAAAGGCATGCAAATGCTGACAGGAGAAACAAGACATAGGAAGTATTAATAGAGTGGGAATGGCCACCAAGCCCACAAAGGATTGCCTGACAGGGAAATTCGGTGTGGACGTGGGGTGTAGATGAAAGGAACATTGGTAGCCATAATTGGTAATGTTGGAGCTATAAGCCATGGTGCCCTGGTACTTCATGCATTTAATAAGATTTTTAATTATTTAAAATTACAAGATAATGTCTTAATGGAAATGTAGTGGTGTTATGGTGGAATGGTCCTTCTGATCATCGTCAATTCCAGCCCATTGTCCATCGACACCTCCAGCACACTCAGCTTGGTGGGAGGTTTCTTGTTATTATTTGTTCCATAAAATCCAACATCTGATTTGCGACCCATATAACTTTACACCTAAGCATGTTCTTCTGGTAACAGTCCAGTATGTGTTACCTCAGAGTTGAAAGGTGACTTGGGAATTTCTGGAGCTATAAAACCTTCACAATGGCGGGATTCACGTCTACTTGTGTTCATTTTTCCATTGGGATATGATGTGAAAGGGATGTCTGTGCTTCTCTCACTTGCAATATTTGGATGTAAACACTGGGAGAACAATACTCTTTTGATATAAAAAAGAAGAATCTAGTACACAAACATTGCAGAAGACTTGGAGCAGTGGAGAGAAAGGGGCTGCAATGAAAACAAAGTGGTGCAGATTAGTGCATTTTATAGAAGTATGCTAGGATATGATACAACCACATTGCCTATATGTAGGTACTGTATGGTTCATCTGCCAAAATATTACTTGGAGACTAGGGATGGGTGAGCACTAAAATTCTCAGATACTCATTGCTCGAACCGAACAATTCCTAATGCTTGTATGCTTGCTTCGAGTAACGAGTTCATAATCAATGGAGTATAATGCGAGTCAATGGGAAATCTGAGCATTTTTCCAGCAGACCCAACAAGGAGGTCTGGGGGGGCCAATGAAAATGTTGGAATGGAAGGGAAAAGTGCTGAATGCAAGGAGAACAACATGAGGAAGACCCCTGGAAGCATCTGTGACCTCCAGGCCGCTGCTGAGATCAATGGTTTCACACTTTTACTCCACTTTAAGGACTGACAATAAAACATTCAAAGCGAGAAATTGGAGTTTACAAGAAAAAAAAATGTTAAAAAACATTCTTTCCTGGAAAATGACTTGCATATATAAGGCAACATTTTAAAAAGATGTAAAAAATAATAATTTAAGTAATTAAAAATTGAAATCTTCACAAAAAAATTGGAAATTTAAATTTAAAAAAGAAACAAGAACTGCCAAAAATTAGATTGGACGAGGGACTCAGATGTACCCTGTATTAGATATAAAGGAGGGACTCAAACATATTATTTTCAAATTGTCATGTCGTGGTACTCTTAGGTGCATAAAGGCTATGCAATAAATGGAAAGCCTGCCAAAAATTAGAAACAGGGTCATCCATACACCCTTAAAGGCACAAACTGGATTGCCTCATTCAAATATTAAGAGAGTATAGTTGTGGTACTCCTACATTCATAAAGGTTCAGCCCACAGTGGCACCAACTGGAGTTCCTCATAAAAACATCAAGAAATTGTAGTTGTGGAACTTATGAACTCATGAAGGCTTTGCACAGAGTGGAAAGCAAGGAAAAATTATAATAATTGTAATCCAGTTATCCAAAGACCCTTGAAGGTAACAACTGATGGGCCACATTCAAATATTTTGAAAGTGTAGTTGATGTACTCCTACACTCATAAAGGCTTTGCACAAAGAGCAAAGCCCGAACAAAATTATAAGTAGGGTCATCCAGTCTTCCATAGACCCTTAAAAGGCAACAATTGGCAACCACATTAAAATATTGAAGATTTAAAAGACTTTATGTGCTGCTTTCATCTGATGGTGTGGAAAACTCAGGGCTAAACCAGACTTTGTTCATTTGTTCAAGTGTGAGCCTGTCAGCATTTTCTGCTCACAGCAGAAAGCTCCTGTCCTGTTATGATCCCCGGCGGTACTAAAAACCCGCTCAGACAAGGCTCTAGTGGCAAGGCAGCACAACACCTTCAAGGCCTAGAGGGAGAGCTCATGTCAGGTATCCAGCTTTGAGACCCAATAATTGAAAGTTGCAGAGGAATTAGGTAGTATGCTAGTTTTGTTGGCCAGCTAGGTATTGCTTGACCATCTTTAAAAACTTTTTCCCTCCTTGTCAAAAATACCAGGTCATCAGGGCATGGACGCTGGAAGGGTGTCATGAAGTTTATCTAGGCTTTTGACAGTGTACCTCTTACTCTACTGTACCTGGTGTGTTTCTCCTGCCTCTCCTCCTTGGTTGGGCAAGGAAGCTTGCTAGCTCTGTCTGATGGGAATTATTTTAACATATTTTCCATGATGGCCTTCTCTTATAGCACCATTTAGTAGACATCTCCACTCGAGGAATGAGAGATGCAAGGTTGCCCTTGTAGCATGGGTCCAGCAGGGTGAACAACTAGTACTCTTTTTTTAGCCAAGGGTCATAGGAAAGGCAGTGGTACATAGTCGACCTTATGTGCCAAGCTCCCTTCAGCCAACACTTCCCTGTCTCTACCATGATGTCTACTCTCCATCTCTTCCTTCTCCTTCACCATCTCTTCCCCCTCATTCCCTCCTCAGCCCATCCATGTAGGAGAGATGGGATGAAACTTGTGTGGGTATTAACCTCTGTTAATCTAGCAACAAACACCTATTTCTCTTCAACCTCCACCTCCTAAAATGTTGCCCAATCCGTGCTGAGCAGATGAGTTGAGGCTGGGCTAGGTAGTATCTTCCTGTCTCATGTCTTCCTCTCTCTCCACCTGGTACGCATGCAAAGCTTCAGCTTTAATTGTGAGCAGCAACTGTTTAAGTAGGTACAGAAGTGGTATCATTGTGCTAATTATGGTCTGATCTCCGTTCACCATCTTTGTGCAGTCCTCAAAGTGTTGGAGAATGACACAAATTCAGACATCCATGCGCTCTCTTCAGTTAGTATGTGCAGAGACTGCCCAGAATACTGATGGGCGTGTTAGGGTGGTTTCACATTTGCGGTTTTTTTTTTGCGTTTTTGCGGTAAAAAAGGAAAAAAAAACCCATGCGATTTTCCCCCTATATTTAACATTAAAAACGCATGCGTTTTTTGTATGCGTTTTGACGCGTTTTTGCAACGCATGCATTTTTTTCTGCATGCGTTGTGTTGCAGAAATGCAACATGTAGTATTTTTAGCGGCTTTTTTTTTTTTGCTGCAAAAAAATGCATGCTTTTTTGCGGCAAAAAAATGCATTGCTGTCTATGTAAACGCATGCGTTTTTAATCACATGCGTTTGCATGCGTTAAAAACGCATGCGTTTAAAAAAAAAAAACACTGATAAACCACCCCACACCATAAAATTGATAAAGGGATCCTACCCCCAACCCTACCCCTAACCCTAACCCTACCCCTAACCCTACCCCTTATCCCTACCCCTACCCCTAACCCTACCCCTAACCCTAATCCCTTTAAGGGTAGGGTTAGGGTTAGGGGTAGGGTTAGGGGTAGGGGTAGGGTTAGGGTTAGGGGTAGGGTTAGGGTTAGGGGTAGGGTTAGGGGTAGAGTTAGGGTTAGGATCCCTTTAGGGTTAAGGTTAGGGGTAGGGTTAGGGGTAGGGTTAGGGTTAGGGTTAGGATCCCTTTAGGGTTAGGGTTAGGATCCCTACCCCTAACCCTACCCCTAACCCTAACCCTAGCTCTTTCTGTTTATAGTGGGTTTTTTACTTTATTTTGATGATTTGCAGCTGTCACACATTTATCTGCATGCGTTTAAAAAACGCAAACGCATGAAAAAACGCATGTAAACGCGTCAAAACGCCGCTTTTTTTCACCACATGCAAAAACGCATGCGTCAAAAAAACGCAGCGTTTGCACGCGTTTACATGCGTTTTTTCACCATGCATTTTTTTTTTAAAATGCATGCGTTTTGAAACGCAAGTGTGAAACCAGCCTTAGAGCTGGTGTTCCACAACTGACATCTGTTGTCCACAAGGCCATGCCAGCATATACAGCCTGGAGTTCCAGCATGTGGTAAAGTCACAGACCGGTTGGTGAGCTGGCACTTGCATGCATTACTGTGGCACTGCCAAAGTGGCGGTAACTGCAGCCAACTTGTGGAAATAGGTTTTAAAGTGACCTCTGGTAAATCTGGGTAGGTTTTTGGAAAACAATGCACCACCAAGTTTAGCATGTTGGCCAAGCATGGTATGTGTGTGAGCTTGCCAAGTTTCACAGCAGCCATCTGGTTACAGACATTATTACACACGAACAAGCCTGGTTAGAGGTTCAGCGGCGAGAGCCACAAATCTGTCTGGTCTCTTATGCCTTTCAATAAGTATCCTAGACAAATTAGCCTCAACAGAGCCTGTTGCTCCTTTGCTGAGGCAGAGCTTCCAGCTGATGTGTATGGCCTGCTTTGAGATACCAAATCAGACAACGATGATGAGGAGGAGCAGGAGGGAGTGCAGGAACTGGTGTAGGAGGTGGAGGAAACCCTGATAGAAGTAGGACAAACAATCCTCGGTGTTGGTAGCACAAACAACTGTATCCTCCACTCCATACCAGCCAGTATGAAACTAATTCTGGCAATCCACTTTTCCAATGGCCAGTATATATAGTAGAGGGATGTGGCTAATTCTGAACACCTGAGATCATCCAAGCAGGGAAGCTTCAGCGACTCAAGCTGAACAGTTTAACCCCTTAATCCCATATGACGTACTATCCCGTCCAGGTGACCTGGGACTTAATTCCCATGGACGGGATAGTACGTCATATGCGATCGGCCGCGCTCACGGGGGGAGCGCGGCCGATCGCGGCCGGGTGTCAGCTGCCTATCGCAGCTGACATCCGGCACTATGTGCCAGGAGCGGTCACGGACCGCTCCCGGCACATTAACCCCCGGCACACCGCGATCAAAGATGATCGCGGTGTGCCGGCGGTGCAGGGAAGCATCGCGCAGGGAGGGGGCTCCCTGCGTGCTTCCCTGAGACGATCGGTACACGGTGATGTGCTCACCGTGTACCAAGTGTCTTCTCCCTGCAGTCCCCGGATCCAAAATGGCCGCCGGGCTGCATCCGGGTCCTGCAAGGAGCACTTCCGGGTCAGGATCAGGCTGCAGCTGCAGCTCTAATCCTGCCCGGCTGTATGTCAGATCACCGATCTGATAGAGTGCTGTGCACACTGTCAGATCGGTGATCTGTGATGTCCCCCCCTGGGACAAAGTGAAAAAGTAAAAAAAAAAATTTCCACACTTGTAAAAAAAAAAATAAAAAAAAAATTCCTAAATAAAGCAGAAAAAAAATATATTATTCCCATAAATACATTTCTTTACATAAAAAAAAAACAAAAAAACAATAAAAGTACACATATTTAGTATCGCCGCGTCCGTAACGACCCGACCTATAAAACTGGCCCACTAGTTAACCCCTTCAGTGAACACCGTAAGAAAAAAAAAAAAAAAAACGAGCCAAAAAACAACGCTTTATTATCATAACGCTGAACAAAGAGTGGAATAACACGCGATCAAAAAGACGGATATAAATAACCATGTTACCTCTGAAAACGTCATCTTGTCCCGCAAAAAACGAGCCGCCATATAGCATCATAACCAAAAAAATAAAAAAGTTATAGTCCTCTGAATAAAGCGATGCCAAAATAATTATTTTTTCTATAAAATAGCTTTTATCGTATAAAAGCGCCAAAACATAAAAAAAATGATATAAATGAGGTGTCGCTGTAATCGTACTGACCCGAAGAATAAAACTGCTTCATCAATTTTACCAAACGCGGAACGGTATAAACGCCTCCCCCAAAAGAAATTCATGAATAGCTGGTTTTTGGTCATTCTGCCTCACAAAAAAATCGGAATAAAAAGCGATCAAAAACTGTCACGTGTCCGAAAATGTAACCGATAAAAACGTCAACTCGTCCCGCAAAAAACAAGACCTCACATGACTCTGTGGACCAAAATATGGAAAAATTATAGGTCTCAAAATGTGGAGACGCAAAAACTTTTTTGCTATAAAAAGCGTCTTTTAGTGTGTGACGGCTGCCAATCATAAAAATCCGCTAAAAAACTCGCTATAAAAGTAAATCAAACCCCCCTTCATCACCCCCTTAGTTAGGCTAGGTTCACATTGCGTTAATGGGTTAACGCTAACGGACAGCGTTGCACGGCGAAAATGTCACAATTAACGCCGTGCAACGGGTCCGTTAGCACAACCATTGACAGCAATGTGATTTTCAGGTGTAGCGCATCGCTAGAGCGTGCCATTTTCGGCTCGCGCTAGCAAGGTGCCATTCTTTTGTGGCGCGCCTCAGACGCTGCTTGCAGCGTCCGCGGCGCGCCCGAGGTCCGATCCCCGATCTTCCAGAGCGGGGACATTAACGCGACCACTAAACACGACACCTAAAAAGACATTGTGTTAGCGCAATCCGCTAGTGCTAAACGGATTTCCCTAACGCAATGTGAACCTAGCCTTAGGGAAAAATAATAAAATTAAAAAAAATGTATTTATTTCCATTTTCCGGTTAGGGTTAGGGTTAGGGCTAGGGTTGGGGCTAGGGTTAGGGTTTGGATTACATTTACGGTTGGGATTAGGGTTGGGATTAGAATTAGGGGTGTGTCAGGGTTAGGTGTGTGGTTAGGGTTACAGTTGGGATTAGGGTTAGTGGTGCGTTTGGATTAGGGTTTCATTTATAATTGGGGGGTTTCCACTGTTTAGACACATCAGGGGCTCTCCAAACGCGACATGGCGTCCGATCTCAATTCCAGCCAATTCTGCATTGAAAAAGTAAAACAGTGCTCCTTCACTTCCGAGCTCTCCCGTGCGCCCAAACAGGGGTTTACCCCAACATATGGGGTATCGGCGTACTCGAGACAAATTGGACAACAACTTTTTGGGTCCAAGTTCTCTTGTTATCCTTGGGAAAATAAAAATTTGGGGGGCTAAAAATCATTTTTGTGGGAAAAAAAAGGATTTTTATTTTCACGGCTCTGCGTTGTAAACTGTAGTGAAACACTTGGGGGTTCAAAGTTTTCACAACACATCTAGATAAGTTCCATGGGAGGTCTAGTTTCCAATATGGGGTCACTTGTGGGTGGTTTCTACTGTTTGGGTACATCAGGGGCTCTGCAAATGCAACGTGACGCCTGCAGACCAATCCATCTAAGTCTGCATTCCAAATGGCGCTCCTTCCCTTCCGAGCTCTGCCATGAGCCCAAACAGTGGTTCCCCCCCACATATGGGGTATCAGCGTACTCAGGACAAATTGAACAACAACTTTTGGGGTCAAATTTATTCTGTTACCCTTGTAAAAATACAAAGCTGGGGGCTAAAAAATCATTTTTGTGAAAAAAAAAAGAATTTTTATTTTCACGGGTCTGCGTTATAAACTGTAGTGAAACACTTAGGGGTTCAAAGTTCTCACAACACATCTAGATAAGTTCCATGGGAGGTCTAGTTTCTAATATGGGGTCACTTGTGGGGGGTTTGTACTGTTTGGGTACATCAGGGGCTCTGCAAATGCAACGTGACTCCTGCAGACCAATCCATCTAAGTCTGCATTCCAAATGGCGCTCCTTCCCTTCCGAGCTCTACCATGCGCCCAAACAATGGTTCCCCCCCACATATGGGGTATCAGCGTACTCAGGACAAATTGGACAACAACTTTTGGGGTCCAATTTATTATGTTACCCTTGTGAAAATACAAAACTGGGGGCTAAAAAATTTTTGCGAAAAAAAAATAAATTTATTTTAACGGCTCTGCGTTATAAACTGTAGTGAAACACTTGGGGGTTCAAAGCTCTCAAAACACATCTAGATAAGTTCCTTAGAGGGTCTAGTTTCCAAAATGGTGTCACTTGTGGGGGTTTTTAATGTTTAGGCACATCAGGGGCTCTCCAAACCAACATGGCGTCCCATCTTAATTCCAGTCAATTTTGCATTGAAAAGTCAAATGGCGCTCCTTCCCTTCCGAGCTCTGCTATGCACCCAAAAAGTGGTTTACCCCCACATATGGGGTATCGTCGCACTCAGGACAAATTGCACAACAACTTTTGTGGTCTAATTTCTTCTCTTACCCTTGGGAAAATAAAAAATTGGGGGCGAAAAGATCATTTTTGTGAAAAAATAAGATTTTTTATTTTTACGGCTCTGCATTATAAACTTCTGTGAAGCACTTGTTGGGTCAAAGTGCTCACCACACATCTAGATAAGTTCCTTAAGGGGTCTACTTTTCAAAATGGTGTCACTTGTGAGGGGTTCCAATGTTTAGGCACATCAGGGGCTCTCCAAACGCAACATGGCGTCCCATCTCAATTCCAGTCAATTTTGCATTGAAAAGTCAAATGGCGCTCCTTTCCTTCCGAGCTCTGCCATGCGCCCAAACAGTGGTTTACCCCCACATATGGGGTATCGGCGCACTCAGGACAAATTGCACAACAACTTTTGTGGTCTAATTTCTTCTCTTACCCTTGGGAAAATAAAAAATTGGTGGCGAAAAGATTATTTTTGTGAAAAAATATGATTTTTTATTTTTACGGCTCTGCATTATAAACTTCTGTGAAGCACTTGTTGGGTCAAAGTGCTCACCACACCTCTAGATAAGTTCCTTAAGGGGTCTACTTTCCAAAATGGTGTCACTTGTGGGGGGTTTCAATGTTTAGGCACATCAGTGGCTCTCCAAACGCAACATGGTGTCCCATCTCAATTCCAGTCAATTTTGCATTGAAAAGTAAAATGGCGCTCCTTCCCTTCCGAGCTCTGCCATACGCCCAAACAATGGTTTACACCCATATACGGGGTATCAGCGTACTCAGGACAAATTGGCCAACAATTTTTGAGGTTCAATTTCTTCTCTTACTCTTGGGAAAATAAAAAATTGGGGGCGAAAAGATCATTTTTGTGAAAAAATATGATTTTTTATTTTTACGGCTCTGCATTATAAACTTCTGTGAAGCAATTGGTGGGTCAAAGTGGTCACCACACATCTAGATAAGTTCCTTAGGGTGTCTACTTTCCAAAATGGTGTCACTTGTGGGGGGTTTCAATGTTTAGGCACATCAGTGGCTCTCCAAACGCAACATGGTGTCCCATCTCAATTCCTGTCAATTTTGCATTTAAAAGTCAAATGGCGCTCCTTCCCTTCCGAGCTCTGCCATGCGCCCAAACAGTGGTTTACCCCCACATATGGGGTATCAGCGTACTCAGTACAGATTGTACAACAATGTTTGGCATCCATTTTATCCTGTTACCCTTGGTAAAATAAAACAAATTGGAGCTGAAATAAATTTTGTGTGAAAAAAAGTTAAATATTCATTTTTATTTAAACATTCCAAAAATTCCTGTGAAACCCCTGAAGGGTTAATAAACTTCTTGAATGTGGTTTTGAGCACCTTGAGGGGTGCAGTTTTTAGAATGGTGTCACACTTGGGTATTTTCTATCATATAGACCCCTCAAAATGACATCAAATGAGATGTGGTCCCTAAAAAAAAATGGTGTTGTAAAAATGAGAAATTGCTGGTCAACTTTGAACCCTTATAACTCCCTAACAAAAAAAATTTTGGTTCCAAAATTGTGCTGATGTAAAGGAGACATGTGGGAAATGTTACTTATTAAGTATTTTGCGTGACATATCTCTGTGATTTAAGGGCATAAAAATTTAAAGTTGGAAAATTGCGAAATTTTCAAAATTTTCGCCAAATTTCCGTTTTTTTCACAAATAAACGCAAGTTATATCGAATAAATGTTACTACTAAAATGAAGTACAATATGTCACGAGAAAACAATGTCAGAATCGCCAAGATCCGTTGAAGCGTTCCAGAGTTATAACCTCATAAAGGGACAGTGGTCAGAATTGTAAAAATTGGCCCGGTCATTAACGTGCAAACCACCCTCGGGGCTTAAGGGGTTAATCCCTGCACTTTTAACAGAAACCTGCACTGTTTAATATCAAGGAGAAGTGCTTCTGATCAATGCAGGAGCACATCAAATTTGCAGTCTTCTGGCCCTTCTCCGTTGCGGTAAACCTGTGATACTAACACAGGGGAAGAGGCAGAGGTGTTAACCGTTGACACTAATTGTGGAGCCAAGGGTTCGGTTCACCGAGTTGGGTGCTGAGATGACATGTGCCTCATCATGCTGGTGGTGGTTAGCTTCTTAGTTGTTAGTAGGGTTGAGCGACCTTTACTTTTATAGGATCGGGTCGGGTTTCACGAAACCCGACTTTTTCAAAAGTCGGGTCGAGTGAAATCGGCCGATCCTATAAAAAAGTCGGGGTTGGGGTCGGCCGAGACTCGAAACCCAATGCAATGCTTTGGGTTTCCATGGTTCCCAGGGTCTGAAGGAGCGGAAACTCTCCTTCAGGCCCTGCGATCCATATTTTAGTGTAAAATAAAGAATAAAAATAAAAAATATCGCAATACTTACCCTCTGACGCGCCCTGGTACTAACCGGGAACCTTTCTTCCTTAGAATCAGCCTTCCAGGACCTTGCGGTGACGTCGCGGTGACGTTGCGGCTTGTGATTGGCCGCGCGGCCGCCCATGTGACCGCTCGCGCGACCAATCACAAGCCGCGACGTCACCGAAGGTCCTGGAAGGGCTGATTCTTAGGAAGGAAGGCTGCCGGAAAGAAGCAGGGCGCGTCCGAGGGTGAGTATATTCCTATTAGGTATATACTCACCCTCGGACGCGCCCTGCTTCTTTCCGGCAGCCTTCCTTCCTAAGAATCAGCCCTTCCAGGACCTTCGGTGACGTCGCGGTGACGTCGCGGCTTGTGATTGGTCGCGCGAGCAGCGATACCGACAACGATCCGGATCGCTGCAGCGTCGCTGTTTGGTCGCTGGAGAGCTGTCACACAGACAGCTCTCCAGCGACCAACGATCCCGAGGTCCCAGGTAACCAGGGTAAACATCGGGTAACTAAGCGCAGGGCCGCGCTTAGTAACCCGATGTTTACCCTGGTTACCATCGTTAAAGTAAAAAAAACAAACACTACATACTTACCTACCGCTGTCTGTCCTCGGTGCTGTGCTTCTCTGCTCTGGCTGTGAGCGCCGGGCAGCCGGAAAGCAGAGCGGTGACGTCACCGCTCTGCTTTCCGGCCGCTGTGCTCACAGCCAGAGCAGAGAAGCAGAGCGCCGAGGACAGACAGCGGTAGGTAAGTATGCAGCGTTTTTTTTTTTTTTACTTTAACGATGGTAACCAGGGTAAACATCGGGTTACTAAGCGCGGCCCTGCGCTTAGTTACCCGATGTTTACCCTGGTTACCAGCGAAGACATCGCTGAATCGGTGTCACACACGCCGATTCAGCGATGTCAGCGGGAGATCCAGCGACGAAACAAAGTTCTGGACTTTCTTCCCTGACCAGCGACAGCACAGCAGGGGCCTGATCGCTGCTGCCTGTCACACTGGACGATATCGCTAGCCAGGACGCTGCAACGTCACGGATCGCTAGCGATATCGTCTAGTGTGATGGTACCTTTAGATGGAGAAATTCACGAGTGTTGGTGCCTGCCTTCTCCCTCTGGTCACTCCACTGCCTCTTCCTGTCTGTATCGGTGCTGCTGATTCCTCCCCCTCAGCAATTCTGGTCTTGCTCTGCATGCCAGCTACCCAGTTTGAGTTGGTGACTTCATCATTCACCACCTCATCTTCCACCACCATTACCTGGTCCTCCTGACTGGGTGACTTAACAACAACCTGACTTATCGGCATGGGCATCTACCTCCTTACACAAAGTTTTCCATTCCCCACAGTCATCTTGTGACCATGCCTGCTCTAAGTTTTGTGCATCACTACATAGTATCTCCTCCTGTTCTTTTCAGCACATGCAGGGTGAGAGGTGAAAATCAAGAAATTATGTTGTAAAGAGCTCCTCGGAGTGTCCTAGAGTGGGATCACTGGCGTCCTGGGACTCAGCATGGTGGGAGGAAAGAGGATCAGGGTGAGCCTTAAATGATCCGGATTCCAGACTGTTGGCTGGGGAGACAGGATCGTGTTGAAGACTGGGTGGTGCTGGAAACATTATCTGCTATACAACCGGCCAACTGTTCGCACTAGTGTGGCTTGAGTAGTGGTGTCCTGTGCTTCTCTGCAAAGTGAGACTAGAAGCCATGTGTCGTGGATGGAACTGTTTCTTATGCTCCAGCAACAGACACTTGTCCCATGTCCTCAGTATCTGCGTGCACCATCATCAGAACTTCCACTTCCCTGTCCCTTTCCGCACTCCTTACGCATTTTACTTGGCCTCTGGAAATCAAGTTTTCTTTATTAATTGAAAAAAAATATTTTTAATGAACCCCAAAATATATTCAACTGTAGCAGGCCAAGCAGTTTATAATAATTTTAAACCACCGTAATTTTACACAAAGCAGTTTTAACTGTATGGATGACAATAGTGACCTTTTGGAACCAAAGAATATGATCAACTGTAGCAGGCCAAGCAGTTTTTAAACCACTGTAAATTTGCAAACAACATGTTAAACTGTATAAATGACTAGGTGAATCCAGAAAAAACAGTTTTTTGGAGTTTTATATACCACCGTAATGAAACACTAAACAGTGTGTTAAATCTATGGATGACTAATTGAATCCACAAAAAAAATTGAACTCTTTTTGGTAGTTTTATATACCGCCGTAATGTAACACTAACCATGTTAAACTCTATGGATGACTAATTGAATCCAGAAAAAACATTTGAACGTTTTTTGACAGTTTTATATACCACCGTAATGTAACACTAACCATGTTAAGCTGTATGGGTGACTAATTTAATCCAGAAAACACATTCAAATTTTTTTGACAGATTTATATACCACCGTAATGTAACACTAACCAGGTTAAACTGTATGGATAGCTAATTGAATCCAGAAAACACATTTGAAGGTTTTTTGACAGTTTTATATACCACTGTAATGTAACACTAGCCATGTTAAACTGTATGGATGACTAATTGAATCCAGAAAAAACATTTGAACTCTTTTTGGCAGTTTTATATACTGCTGTAATGTAACGCTAACCATGTTGAACTCTATGGATGACTAATTGAATCCACAAAAAAAAATGTGAAAGTTTTTTGACAGTTTTATATACCACTGTAATGTAACACTAGCCACCTTAAACTGTATGGGTGACTAATTGAATTCAGAAAAAAAAACACTTTCTTTTTACTTTTATACTGTATATTACCCTAATGTATCACGAAGCATGGTAAACTGTATGGATGAAAATATAGTAAATTTTTTCACTCCAAAAAAAGAATGTGGTCATGTGCAGCAGCTACATATTTAGCAACGGACTGCAAAGCCCTGAACCCTACTTAGAGCTTTTATTCTACCACTCTTCCTACAACTGTCTTTAGGCTAAATGCAGAATGTATGTGATAGAAACAGCAAAGCACAGGACTAACCCTTAGATGGACTGTTAGTATATTGTTCAGCACCAGTATCAACACTACAAGACTCTGAATCATTATACTGTGCACACACAGGCCTGGATAACTGCTCTCTCCTTCCAATCACAACTGACCCTGAGCTGTGCAATGGCATCAGTGAGCTGAGTGTGGCTTTTATAACCTCTGATGAGGTAATACGGCTAGCCAATCACAGTAATGCCCTTACCAAGATGGCTATGACATTACAACGACTGGCAGGCAATCCCTACATGTCTATTGGCTGTGTAACCAGCACAAAACATGAGGGGGTGGGAATTCGAGCTTCAAATCCGAGAACCAGTCAATGCTGGTCGAGTGACGGGCACATCCAAGCACCGGATACTCGAGTTATATCCGAGTATCACTGAGCACATTCACTCTTCCCTACTGGAGACGCATTGAGTGGAGAACACTACCATGTAGCATTGTACTTTAATAACAATCCTTGCCATGGCTATGGGGCAAATAAAGAGAGATAGGTAACCTAACCTATAGACTTCTATAGACAAGTTCCTCTCTTTGAGATGAGCCAAGAAGAGCAGAAGTGGACAAACACAGCTCTTAGCTGGTCACCTTTATGGGAGTTTTACTTACATTACATGCCAGATTTCAGAATGCTTCAGGCCATTCAGCTTCTTCTGTCAGCTTCTTAGTCCGGGTTCACAATAGCGTAGAATACGGATGAGTGCTATGCAAGAAAACATCTTAGTTACAGAAACCCTGTACACTTATTCCTCAGAAACCTTAGTGAACATTGTTGGTGCCTCCTGATCCAGAATAGTTAGCACTAAACAATGCACCCCTTGGTCTGTTGCTTTCTGTTTGCCTATCTGGTGTTGAACCCTGGCTTTCCTGTCTACAGAATCACCATCACCAACCTGAGACTACCCCATGTCCAAGAGCAATATATGGATCAATGCCAATTGTAGATACCAGAGTATCTATTAGGCTCATTGATTTGGTTTACCCAAGGCCACTTGGCCTGCATCTTTGAAGTTCTACCTTACTATTTTTAGGAACTTGAACTATAACAGGAAAAATGTTGCAGGCATGCTTTGTGACCTGTGCAGAGGTCACTGTGCAGGGAGAGAGGAGGAGTAGAATTGTGTTTATCACCTATTGACTTAAACATGAGTGTGTTGTGTCATGCATTGTGAGTTGTGTAGAGGTCAGTGTGCAGGGAGAGAAGAAGACTTCAACTGTGTCCATCACATATCGCCTTATGTGGAGAAGTATTGTGAGCATGCTCTGTGAACAGTGTAAAGATCTCTGTGCAGAGAGAGAAGAGGACTTCAACTGTGTATATCACATATTGGCTTCTGTGGAGAAGTGTTGTGGACATGCTCTGTGAACAGTGCAGAGATCGCTGTGCAGAGAGAGAAGAGGACTTCAACTGTATCCATTACATATTGGCTTGTATAGAGAAGTGTTGTGGACATGCTCTGTGAACAGTGCAGAGATCTCTGTGCAGAGAGAGAAGAGGACTTCAACTGTATCCATCACATATTGGCTTGTATGGAGAAGTGTTGTGGACATGCTCTGTGAACAGTGCAGAGATCTATGTGCAGGGAGAGAGGAGGACTTCTGCTATGTCCATCACATATTGGCTTGTATGGAGAAGTGTTGTGGACATGATATGTGAACAGTGCAGAGATCACTGTGCAGGGAGAGAGGAGGACTTCTACTATGTCCATCACATATTGGCTTGTGTGGAGAAGTGTTGTGGACATGATATGTGAACAGTGCAGAGATCTCTGTGCAGGGAGAGAGGAGGACTTCTACTATGTCCATCACATATTGGTTTGTGTGGAGAAGTGTTTAGGACATCCTATCTGAACAGTGCAGAGATCTATGTGCAGAGAGGGAGGAGGACTTCTACTGTGTCCATTACATTGGCTTGTGTGGAGAAGTGTTGTGGCCATGATATGTGAACAGTGCAGAGATCACTGTGCAGAGAGGGAGGAGGACTTCTACTGTGTCCATTACATTGGCTTGTGTGGAGAAGTGTTGTGGCCATGATATGTGAACAGTGCAGAGATCACTGTGCAGAGAGGGAGGAGGACTTCTACTGTGTCCATTACATTGGCTTGTGTGGAGAAGTGTTGTGGACATGATATGTGAACAGTGCAGAGATCACTGTGCAGAGAGGGAGGAGGACTTCTACTGTGTCCATTACATTGGCTTGTGTGGAAAAGTGTTGTGGACATGATATGTGAACAGTGCAGAGATCACTGTGCAGAGAGGGAGGAGGACTTCTACTGTGTTCATTACATTGGCTTGTGTGGAGAAGTGTTGTGGACATGATGTGTGAACAGTGCAGAGATCTCTGTGCAGAGAGAGAAGAGGACTTCAACTGTATCCATCACATATTGGCCTGTGTGGAGAAGTGTTGTGGCCATGCTCTGTGAACAGTGCAGAGATCTCTGTGCAGAGAGAGAGAGAGGAGGAGTTGAACTTTGTCCATCACACCTTGAGTTTTATGGTTGAATATTGTGATTATGCTGTGTGACATGTGCAAAGCCTGCTCTATCAACATACAACATTATTTAAAGCATAAGACAAATACCAAAAATATACTAAGAATAAAAATACCAGATATGCTGTTTTCAGTCACCATAGTTGCCCCAAAATATGTAATAGGAATTGATCAATATGTTATATGTTCCCCAAAATGGTATAATTGAAAACTACATAAAGGAATGCAAAAAAAGTCCTCAAACGGCTCCATCGACTAAACAATAAAAAAGTTGCTGGTCTCAGAAAATCGAGACACAAACAACATTTTGTTTTCAATTTTCAGAATTATTTTTCACTACTAAAATCTAAAAAACATTATAGAAGTTTTATATAATCGAAATTGTACGAATCTGGAAAAATAAAAAAAAGTTATGGTTCTTGGAGGAGAAAAAAAAGCAAAAAATCATCTGGTCCGGAAAAGAGTTAATTTAGAAAGTGACATGGCAAATAAAAAAAGTTAAAAGATGCAATGAAAAAAACTAAAAACTTAACAGTTTTGCAAAGAGCCGCAACAGTACAACCATTCATCACAAGCTAAGCACGATGCTTACTTATACTTTTCTTGGGTATTTATAACTTTTTTTTATAGTACTAATTTGCATTTTACAAAACTTTTGTTGGTTGTATCATCTGATGATTAATCTTGATTATTAAAAATGGCATGTATATTTCTTCCAATATCACCAATGTCAATGTAAAAGGCAGGAGGAACGGTAAAACATTTGTACTTATATTTGATTTTTGTAATATGGCGATTTCTTAAGCCCCTGAATTGAAACCATTCGCTTGATGGTTTCCATTATGGATTCCATGTGTTCCATATGTGTACAATATGGATATTTCAGCATAAACATTTGATTCTAGTAAGCCCACTAAAATGTTGGTGTCTGGTGGAAAGCATCTAAAGAAAAAAGAAAAAAAGTTGAGTTGCAAATTAAAGACATGGGATTTATTTCCATGAAAAAAAAAACGAAAAAAAAAAACCTCCTAGCTGTTGTAATTTTGCAGAGTGTTACCTCTGAACCTTTAACACCATAAGCTGTGGGACCTTTGGAATTCGTTACAGTTTACAAGTTGGCAAGAAAATACATTGTTTGTGTGTTGAAAAGATTTAACAATTATCTCCACTGCACGGCATCTGCCCCTAAACTCTCCTTGAACCGTCCCCCCCACATTGGAAAAAAAGTAAACAAAATAAAAACAGAAATTCTTGGATCTCGGAGTGAACCGTGTCTTTGTGTTAGTCCGTCAGATGGTGGAAAAAGACATACATTGTAAATTTTCACCTCAAACTGTTTGAATGTTCCAACACTTCACCCAGTCACATTCCACCCGGACGTCAAGTCTTTAAGATGTCAATCTAGGGGAAGGAATATGGAAGAGGACTGCCGAGCGGTAACGTACAGTAGTAAAGTAGATGTGGAATTTTTACAGATAGAGGAGGTCATTTACAAGCCAGGAGAATAGTTCCCTTGTAAAAACGGAACTCTCTACGACCCTCTGTGGGATCGTGAGACCAGACTGACATGGCTGAAGAAGAAAATACTTTGCGGTAGGAGCTTCTCATTGGACAACTTAATGACTTGTTTGCATCCTCTGTTGGGTCAGATTGTACCATGGTTGGGTTATTACTGGCTTCAGCAGTAGATGATAGGGTTGAGCGACTTTTACTTTTATAGGATCGGGTCGGGTTTCACGAAACCCGACTTTTTCAAAAGTCGGGTTGAGTGAAATCGGCCGATCCTATAAAAAAGTCGGGGTCGGGGTCGGCCGAAACACGAAACCCAATGCAGTGCATTGGGTTTCCAATAGTTCCCAGGGTCTGAAGGAGAGGAAACTCTCCTTCAGGCCCTGGGATCCATATTTAAGTGTAAAATAAAGAATTAAAATAAAAAATATTGCTATACTCACCCTCTGACGCGCCCTGGTACTAACCGGCAGCCTTCCTTCCTTAGAATCAGCGCATGAAGGGCCTTAGATGACATCGCGGCTTGTGATTGGTTGCGCGACCGCCCATGTGACCGCTCGCGCGACCAATCACAAGCCGCGACATCACCGAAGGTCCTTCAAGCGCTGATTCTTAGGAAGGAAGGCTGCTGGAAAGAAGCAGGGCGCGTCCGAGAGTGAGTATATTCCTATTAGGTATATTCCTATTAGGCTCTCAGGTAACATACCTTAAATTTGGACAATAAGACGCACCCCCATCTTATAAAAATCTTTTTTCTGCTATTTTCCACCCTAAAATTTGGGGTGCGTCTTATGGTCCAGTGCGTCTTATAGTCCAAAAAATACTTATAGCATGGTATTTGCTCATTTTGTTTCTCGTTTAGGTTTTGTCTGTTAAATGACCACAGTGTGAACATGTTCTTGTATGTTGCATGCATACCAACTTATGCTCCAGCTCCATTTTTGGGTTTTTAACATCTGCCATTAATAGCAGTGAGTGGAGCTGAGTTGCACATGATGCTGACTCCGTTATTGCTGCTGTCAATCTCTCTTAGCAGCATTTACAGTGCACAGTTGAGGATTTTCTGAAGGTTTGCTGAAGGTTCCTATGCCTGACATGATAGTGCGCTGCTGAAACCTTTTTGTTATACACTGCAATACTGTGGCATTGATTAGACCTGTGTTTCTCAACTGCAGTCCTGAAGATCCACCAGCAGGTCATGTTTTCGGGATTTCCTTAGTATTGCATAGATGATGGAATTAATGCTTGAGCAGGTGATGAAATCATTACCTGTGCAATACTAAGGAGATCCTGATAACTTGACCTGCTGGTGAGTGTTGAGGACTGGAGTTGAGAAACACTGGATTAGATCATTGCAGATTCCAGTGAGTGGACCCCAACTCCAGTCCGCGGTGCCCACCAACAGTTCACGTTTTCATGATTTTTTTTAGTATTTCACAAAAGATAATTCCATCACCAGCACAATTTTAAGCAAACCCTGAAAACATGATCTGTTGGAGGGTTTTCCAGACTGGAGTTGGGAAATAATGTCCTAATGGGACTAAAATGAGCAGTAAACATTAAAAAAAAAAATGAAAACATGAAAAAAAATAATTAGAATTTTAATTACACCCTTTTCTCCCACATTAAAAATGAATACAAAAATGATTCATGGCTGTGTTTATAAAAGCCCGATCTAGCAAAGTATAAAATTAATTAACCTAATTGAGAAATGAGAATACAGATAATAAATGGGAAATGTTTAAGAACATCCTAAATAGGCAGTGTAAGCGGTTTATACCTTGTGGGAATAAAAGGACTAGAAATAGGAAAAACCCAATGTGGCTAAACAAAGAAGTAAGACAGGCAATTAACAGTAAAAAGAAAGCATTTGCACTACTAAAGCAGGATGGCACCATTGAAGCTCTAAAAAACTATAGGGAGAAAAATACTTTATCTAAAAAACTAATTAAAGCTGCCAAAAAGGAAACAGAGAAGCACATTGCTAAGGAGAGTAAAACTAATCCCAAACTGTTCTTCAACTATATCAATAGTAAAAGAATAAAAACTGAAAATGTAGGCCCCTTAAAAAATAGTGAGGAAAGAATGGTTGTAGATGACGAGGAAAAAGCCAACATATTAAACACCTTCTTCTCCACGGTATTCACGGTGGAAAATGAAATGCTAGGTGAAATCCCAAGAAACAATGAAAACCCTATATTAAGGGTCACCAATCTAACCCAAGAAGAGGTGCGAAACCGGCTAAATAAGATTAAAATAGATAAATCTCCGGGTCCAGATGGCATACACCCACGAGTACTAAGAGAACTAAGTAATTTAATAGATAAACCATTATTTCTTATTTTTAGTGACTCTATAGTGACAGGGTCTGTTCCGCAGGACTGGCGCATAGCAAATGTGGTGCCAATATTCAAAAAGGGCTCTAAAAGTGAACCTGGAAATTATAGGCCAGTAAGTCTAACCTCTATTGTTGGTAAAATATTTGAAGGGTTTCTGAGGGATGTTATTCTGGATTATCTCAATGAGAATAACTGTTTAACTCCATATCAGCATGGGTTTATGAGAAATCGCTCCTGTCAAACCAATCTAATCAGTTTTTATGAAGAGGTAAGCTATAGGCTGGACCACGGTGAGTCATTGGACGTGGTATATCTTGATTTTTCCAAAGCGTTTGATACCGTGCCGCACAAGAGGTTGGTACACAAGATGAGAATGCTTGGTCTGGGGGAAATTGTGTGTAAATGGGTTAGTAACTGGCTTAGTGATAGAAAGCAGAGGGTGGTTATAAATGGTATAGTCTCTAACTGGGTCGCTGTGACCAGTGGGGACCGCAGGGGTCAGTATTGGGACCTGTTCTCTTCAACATATTCATTAATGATCTGGTAGAAGGTTTACACAGTAAAATATCGATATTTGCAGATGATACAAAACTATGTAAAGCAGTTAATACAAGAGAAGATAGTATTCTGCTACAGATGGATCTGGATAAGTTGGAAACTTGGGCTGAAAGGTGGCAGATGAGGTTTAACAATGATAAATGTAAGGTTATACACATGGGAAGAAGGAATCAGTATCACCATTACACACTGAACGGGAAACCACTGGGTAAATCTGACAGGGAGAAGGACTTGGGGATCCTAGTTAATGATAAACTTACCTGGAGCAGCCAGTGCCAGGCAGCAGCTGCCAAGGCAAACAGGATCATGGGGTGCATTAAAAGAGGTCTGGATACACATGATGAGAGCATTATACTGCCTCTGTACAAATCCCTAGTTAGACCGCACATGGAGTACTGTGTCCAGTTTTGGGCACCGGTGCTCAGGAAGGATATAATGGAACTAGAGAGAGTACAAAGGAGGGCAACAAAATTAATAAAGGGGATGGGAGAACTACAATACCCAGATAGATTAGCGAAATTAGGATTATTTAGTCTAGAAAAAAGACGACTGAGGGGCGATCTAATAACCATGTATAAGTATAAAAGGGGACAATACAAATATCTCGTTGAGGATCTGTTTATACCAAGGAAGGTGACGGGCACAAGGGGGCATTCTTTGCGTCTGGAGGAGAGAAGGTTTTTCCACCAACATAGAAGAGGATTCTTTACTGTTAGGGCAGTGAGAATCTGGAATTGCTTGCCTGAGGAGGTGGTGATGGCGAACTCAGTCGAGGGGTTCAAGAGAGGCCTGGATGTCTTCCTGGAGCAGAACAATATTGTATCATACAATTATTAGGTTCTGTAGAAGGACGTAGATCTGGGTATTTATTATGATGGAATATAGGCTGAACTGGATGGACAAATGTCTTTTTTCGGCCTTACTAACTATGTTGCTATGTTGCTATGTTGCTAATTGGTAAACTAAAAAGATAAAAAATTGAAACACTGGAAAAAAGCCAAAAATGAATCAGGAAGCAATCAAGATGTTGTATCTATTCCAAATTGGTATCAATAAAAACGTCACCTCGCCACTAAAAAAATCAAGTTCTTACCCAACTTCCTCAATTGGAAAGTGAAAACAGTCACACAAGCGAATCTTTTTTTTTTATGAGTTTCTGACATTTTTTTCACCATATAATAAAAAAAAAGCCTATGCAAGTTTGATATTACCATTATCATACTGACCTGAAGGATCATATTGTCTAGTCACACTTATCACATAATTAATGCTGCAAAAACAAATCCCCGAAAGCTTTGGCAGAATTGCATCTTTTTTTCACAATTTCATTCCACTTGGATTTTTTTTCCCGTTTTTCAGGACATCGCCAACTCTTCCAGCAAAAAACAAGCCCTCGCACGTCTGTGTATCGATGGATCTGTCTGAAGGTAATGATAGAGTTGAACTATAAATACATTATACATATTGTTTCCCGATAAATGGTAGAGGAGACTGGCAAAGGTCCAGCATATTTGGAGCGTAATTAGTAATTCTGTCAAGGTAACAACTTCAGGAACAGCATTTTAAAATGGGGCGCTTAATTAAAGGGAACCTGTCACCCCCAAAATCGAAGATGCGGTAAGCCCACCGGCATCAGGGGCTTATCTACAGCATTCTGTAATGCATTCTGTAATGCTGTAGATAAGCCCCCGATGTAACCTGAAAGATGAGAAAAAGAGGTTAGTTTATACTCACCCAGGGGCGGTCCGATCCAATGGGCGTCGCGGTCCAGTCCAGGGCCTCCTATCTTCTTACGATGACGTCCTCTTCTTGCCTTCACGCTGCGCCTCCGGCGCAGGCGTATTTTATCTCTCTCTTGAGGGCAGAGCAAAGTACTGCAGTGCGCAGGCGCCGGGCCTCTCTGACCTTTCCCGTGAAGACAAGAAGAGAACGTCATCCTATGAAGATAGGAGGCCCCGGACCGGACCGCGACACCCATCCGACCCGGACCTCACTGGGACCGTCACTGGGTGAGTATAATCTAACCTCTTTATCTCATCTCATCAGAATGCTGTAGATAAGCCCCTGATGCTGGTGGGCTTAGCTCATCTTCAAATTTGGGGGTGACAGGTTCCTTTTAAATATTTAATATTATAAGTGCTCTTATTATTACAGTGTTAAAACTTTGGTTTCACAACTGATTTATGTAAAGAGAAATCCATTGACGTACAGGTTAAATATATATACAGGGTGGGCCATGTGTATGGATACCCCTAAATAAAATGGGAATGGTTGGTGATATCAACTTCCTGTTTGTGGCACATTAGTATATGGTAGGGGGAAAACTTTTCAAGATGGGTGGTGACCATGGCGGCCATTTTGAAGTTGGCCATTTTGGATCCAACTTTATTTTTTTCAATGGGAAGAGGGTCATGTGACACATCAAACTGAAGTGAATATCACAAGAGTAACAATCTTGTAGCATTTGGGTCATCCTCATTGAGATGCCAAGGGTTCCATTTGTGAGTAGCTAATATATGCCGAAGGGATGTTCGACTGATGCCAGATAGGTGCGCTGAATTTGCAGAATGGGCAAAACAAAACTTGGAACAGGACTCTCAGCTTACACAGAACATTATGTTCAGTGATGAGGTAAACTTTTTTGGGTGGGCCATTTATTTGGATACACCTAAATAACATGGGAGTGGTGACAGTTTTCTCACGTAGGGTGTCTTGCATTGAAATGCAATGCTGCAATGACCCGGGTACTGCGCTCACCAGACATCAACACAATTTCTATCCGCTCCTCATGTGTTAATCTCTGCGACATGTCAATGGCTGTAAACAAAGAGAAACTTGTAAATAACTCATGAAAGAATAAAGTTACGTTAAAACCAAGAACACCATTGTTTTTCTTGTGAAATTCTCAATAAGTTTGATGTGTCGCATGACCCTCTTCCCATTGCAAAAATAAAGTTGGATCAAAAATGGCCAACTTCAAAATGGCCACCATGGTCACCACCCATCTTGAAGAGTTTCCCACCTCCCAAATACTAATGTGCCACAAACTGGAAGTTGATATCATCAACCATTCCCATTTTATTTAGGTGTATCCTTATAAATGGTCCACGGTGTATAGACCTCCAAAGGGTAGGACTGGCACATAGGAGGATAGAAGGATTCTCTGGTGGGCCCGCTGTCTTCATTGTTTACTTCTGTAAGCACAGCCTACTAGTGTATAGCGTGCTACTCATCACTCCTTCTGGGGTTGGATATCAAGGGAGAGCGATGCATGTGTCTCTGGCACACAAAATTGTGATATTCCGGACAGGTCATAACTGACGTAAAAAAGGCATAAATGCACAGGACAAATATATTTATATTGCAATCATTTACGTAAAATTCTAAAAGTAGACATATTGGTCTCCCGCTCTTTTACTAACATTGGGAAGGGTAATTTAGCATGATTGGAACCAATTTGATCATTAAACGCCATGTTTGATAAACGTTGATTATGAGATTTGAAGTAAATACACCCAAAAATTGGCACGAATTACACAATTTTTGATAAATTTGGGCCATTGATTTTAACACATGACAATATTTGAGCATTTACCACAGAATCGGTGTTATTTCTATATGCGAATGTGAAAAAAGAAAAAAGGCCAGCTCACCGTTTCTGTAGAGAGCGTGGAACTTGGTCCTGACGAGACTTGAGGAATGGAAGAAAGCACGATGTTCCAGCTCAATCAAAATTAAAATAAAATAAACCTTTTAATGAAAAATATTTAAAACACAAAATACAAAATGCAAGAAATGCTCCTCAGACAACACCACAACCCCTGTGGGAAAAGCAACGCGTTTCGACCACCGTCCTGCGGTCTTTGTCAAAGTTTGACAAAAGCGTTGCTTTTCCCACAGGGGTTATGGTGTTGTCTGAGGAGCATTTCTTGCATTTTGTATTTTAAATATTTTTCATTAAAGGTTTATTTTATTTTAATTTTGATTGAGCTGGAACATCGTGCTTTCTTCTGTTATTTCTATATATAGTAGCTACTTATTGGGCTTCAAGAGTGATTATCTCTAATGTTACCAAGTTACTCCATTCTCCCAACAGAGGTCAAAAGAGAGACCTTTTGGCCTTTGTTACTTGAGCATACAGTAATGGCTGAAAGTTTTGGCAACCTTGAAATTGTTCTAGAAAATGAATTATTTCTTCTACAAAATTATTGCAATTACATGTTTTGTTATGCATATTTTTATTTCATTGGACATAATTTTACTCAAAACTCCAAAAATGGGCCAAACAAAATTGATGGCATCTTTCCAAAATTGTAGGTAAACAACTTTGTTTCAAGCATGTGATGCTTATCCAAACTCACCTGTGGCAAATAACAGGTGTTGGCAATATGAAAATCCCACCTGAAACCAAATAACAAAGGGAGAAGTTGACTCAATATTTGAATTGTGCACCTGTGTGTATCACATTAAGCATGAGGAACAGAAAGAGGAGAAGAGAACTGTCTGAGGGCTTGAGAACCACAATTATTGAACAATATCAACAATCTCATGTTACAAGTCCATCTCCAGAGATATTGTTGTTCCTTTGTCCATGGTGTGCAACATAACCAAGAAGTTTACAACCCCTGCCACTGCAGCTAATCTCCATGTATGTGGATGATGGAGAAAAATTGATGAAAGGTTGTAACGCAGGATAGTTCAGATGATAAATTAGCAGTCCCAATCAAGTTTCAAAGAAATCCAAGCTGTCCTGCAGGCTCAGGGTGCATCAATGTCAGTGCGAACTATCCATAGACATTTGAATGGAATAAAATGAAGTGAAGTGAATGAGTGAAGTTTGCCAAAATGTATGAGAGTAAGCCAAAATCCTTTTGGGAAAGCATCTTGTGGAGAAATAATACCAAGATAGAGCTTCTTGGTAAAGCACATTATTCTATTGCTTACCAAAAACGGAATGAGGTCATAAAGAAAAAGAACACAGTACCTACAGTCAAATATGGTGGAGATTCAAAAATGTTTTGGGGTTGTTTTGCTGCCTCTGGCACTCGGTGCCTTGATTTTATACAAGGCATCATGAAATCTTAAGATTACAAAAGATGTTGGGTCTCAATGTAGTACCCGGGTGTCCGAAAGCTGAGTTTGTATTTGTATACTATTATCCCAAACATACTTCAAGAAGCACCCAGAAATGGATGGAAACAAAGTGCTGGCGAGTTCTGAAGTGGCATCAATGAGTCGGGATCTAAATCCCATTGAACTCCTGTGGAGAGATCTTAAAAGTGCTATTGGGAGAAGGCGCCTTCACATATGAGAGAGTAGGAGCAATTTGCAAAAGAAGAGTTCTCCAAATTTCCATCTGAGAGGTGTAAAAAGCTTGTTGGTGATTGGTGATTTTTTTAATGAAATTATTTTGAATTTGCCTTTTTTCTCAGTTTTTTTCGCTGTTCCAAAATACACAAAGGAAATAAACATGTGTATATCAAAATGTGTCATTGCAATAATTTTATGGGAGAAATACTTCATTTTTTTGAACAATAACAAGGGTGCCAACACCTTCAACCATGACTGTATGTCATAATTCATCACTTGTATTAGTTTAAAAGACTTTATTTTTCGTGGCTTTTGTTGCTGTGTTTTGTCTAATCCTTCTTGGCTTAGCAAACTTGGAAGTCTCTGCCTAGCGACTGACACCCGGGGATTTCAGCTTTCCGGACACTAATACAAAGATGCGACGTGGACCATATGGGTGGCTGTGAGAATTTAAGGGCTGGTGAAGTGAACAGTGAGGTAAGTATAAGGATTTTAATTATTTTTTACATATTTTATCTATTAGGCTCTGAGGTTTCTCCAGACCCTAGAACTTAATATGGGCCATTAAAATCACGAATACTAACGTTGCCGGATCCGCTCATCCTTTTGCACAACTTTCCACATTTTCTGGGCCATGTAGTGAAGTCTTAAATTTTGATCCTGTGGTAGATGGGGTAGACCTACCGATATGTCCCCTTGTAGGGTGATATGCTTACGTCCTTCTTTAGGTCCTTTGTCTGAGTGACTTATCCAAGAACCCTAAGGAGGATGTTATATAATTTGTTCTCACCTCTGATTTCTAGAAAGAGTTAAAATGCGTTCAGTAATAATAGAAAGTGCTGAGCAATATCTCCCCACTACAATTGGCCTGTCCTCTGCTCCTATATTCCAAAATAAAGACCAAGCAATGAAAATAAACAGTGGAGGAGGCCTGTCCGCATGGGGTCAGCGCGGGACATCTCTCCTGCATTCTTACACCACAGGTGACACCGTTCGTGTATGCTTAATAGCCAGTAATTTACCCCCCAATGTAGAGCCTACTGGGGCCCCACATTCTCTGCCCCGCACTCTCCATCATCATTGTTTTTGTCTACTCCGCTATGTTTGTCATGGACTCGGAACTTGTCTGGGATCTTGTTTTTCTGCAGTTGATTGTGCAACTTTGATTTTTTTTTATTTCCCTGAAAGTCTGGCAATAAAATATGGAAAATCTCCATTCACCCTATTCTAGTGTCTTATATCAATTTATAGAAAAGAAACCATTCAGCGAGTTCAACATTTTTATCAAATCAAGCTGATTGACATTATGGAGAATCGATGGCAAACAAATCTGCTGGGGACATTTAAAGACATCTACTGGCCACCCGGAGAAGCTACACACATTAAGTTCTTCCGCCCACTCTTTAGCTGGACCACTCGAAATGTCGGCATTTTATAACTTGGCTTTGACTGCTTGTTCATATCAGCCAGACCAGGGTAATATAGAATTCATCTGAAAATTATGGAAGGGAATTTCTGAATTCCTGTGACTTGAAGGGAACAAGTTAGAATTGAGCCAAAAGATTGACAGGACATATTGTAAATCAGTAGGTCCAGAGCCCTGGCAAGTTCCTACTAAATTCTGGCTTCCCTGGCGTCGCTTCTGATTAGTACAGTAGGTCGGGAAAAACATTAACGTGATGCAACTCACACATGGCTTTGCAACTCGTCTACTAATTGGAAGAATCGCCAGGGATTCCGGGAAAATAGGAGGTAGTTCGCAGAGCTCGGGTCTGGTATCCATGGACTATCAACCTGTCAATTGGATCAAGGTCCTGAGAATCTTTATTTCTAAGCTGTTAACCAAAAATAAGTCTTACCTAAATGGACATGATTCTAGACTTTTGCCAATTTTTGCTCGCTAAACAGTTTTATTAGGATGCCAGATGACTAAACTCAGAGTGGCTGGATCTTGTTTCTTTATGTTTAACCTATGACCTCTTGATTTCTGGATTTTAACCTAATTTCATTCTGGAACTGTCTCATCTTGTCCTTTGGTACTTTAATTGACTGTTTGTTGGCACCCTCTGTCTGACTTTTTTATACTTATCCTCTGTTAATGAAGTACTGTAAGCTTTATTGCGTATTACTAATGTGTTTGTTTACACAAAAGTGTTCACTGCTCTCTAGTAATTGTCTGTGATTCAGTGATACAAGTTATACCGTAAGACAGGGCCGGTGTTAGGGGGTTTGGGCAACTGTCCAAGACCCTCATTCTCTTAGGGGCCCTTTTTGTTTTTGTTCCAAGGTTAAGGCTGCAAAAGGACCCATGTTCACATCATCGTCATGTGTTTGTATCCACGTGTTTGAATATGATAAATGAGTATATACATGTGTATTTGTATATACTGTACATATGTATGTATGTGCAGTGTGTGTGTATATACATGTGTGTGAAGAATATGGGGGGATTTAATGGCAGTATGTGTAGCTGAAATAGGACACCTGGCTCAGCTGGTGGTCCATCCACATCAGCTAGTATCCAGGCTCATACAGGATGACCACCCATGGAGCCCACGCTGTGTAACTGCTTTATTCAAACTTCCTCCAGTCAGGTAGGATTTCATAAGGAGATTGAGGGAGAATATGGAGTTATTGTACATCCTAGCCACACAGTGGTTACATTTAAAGATCTCTGGAATGGGCAAACGGCTACTAGAAGCAATCCAAGAATCCAAGGCACTGGGTAGTAGCCTTCAAAGGAGTTTTATTGACATCAGTGTACACATAAAAAAACGAACCTGCGATGTTTCAGCCACACAGGGTTTTCTTTCAAGCCATAAACAAAGTGTACATATGTCCAAGTCGAATGTTTGTTTTTTATGTATACACTGGTGCAAATAAAACTCTTTTGAAGAATACTACCTGGAGCCTTGGATTCTTGGTTTGGTTGCAGTATTTTACAACCGAGTGGAGAGTTGTACCCAGTCTGCACTGGACACTCAGTGGTGCACAGAATATACCTTTTCAAATAAACGGTTACTAGAAGCCAGATAGCGAAGCCATGATTGGTCTCCAAGTGTTATGGGGGCCCGCTCAGGTCAATTGGTGCCAGAACCACCACCCTATGACCAATCATTGGGAAATTATGATTCTTCATAGGTTTTGGGAGTTTTGGCTGTAAACAGCCATGGGAGGGTGTTACGTACGCTGCGCACGCTGCGCATACTTACCCGGCTTCTCCCGTCCCTCGGCGCACTCGCGATCCTGTCCAGCGCCGCTCTGCTTCCTCCTTCGCCGGCTCACGGCGTCCGGTCCCTCTGCGCATGCGCGGTCGCGTCTCCTCCATCGCAGAGCCTTCTGGGAGGTCGCGACCCGGTGGCTCCGCCCCAACATGGCGGCGCCCATCGGGTATTTCTTCCCGGCATCTCCCTAGGTAAGACGCCTTTGCTTTGTAGGTGCACTGTCTGCCGTCAGTGTCCCTATGCCCTAGGCTCCCCTGCACCAGTGTCTTCTCTCAGCCCAGTCTTTACTTTGTCTTAAGTGTCCTGCCAGCCCGTGTTCCTGCTGTGTCCTGCCTGTCCGTGTTCCTGCTGTATCCTGCCAGTCCGTGTTCCTGCTGTATCCTGCCAGTCCGTGTTCCTGTTGTATACTGCCAGTCCGTGTTCCTGCTGTATCCTGCCAGTCCGTGTTCCTGCTGTATCCTGCTAGTCCGTGTTCCTGCTGTGTTCTGCCAGCCCGTGTTCCTGCTGAGTCCTTCCGGTCCGTGTTCCTGCTGAGTCCTGCCAGTCCGTGTTCCTGCTGTGTTCTGCCGTTCCGTGTTCCAGTTATTTTCAGTTAAGTCTTGTTTTCCTATTATTCCCTGCCATCCTTATAGCCGTTGGTTTCCTTCTTTATCTTGGGTCGCCCCTTTGGCTCTAGCTGTTGTGTCTCCATTCCCCCGAGGTCCTGCTCCTAACACTCCCTGTATAGCGGGTGATTCCATCTGGTCCGCTCGACCCCGGGGGCTCTAGAGTCACGACCCAGAGGGTCCACTCTCGGATTTCTGCCCGAGTACTTACAGTAAGCAAAGGCCATGGACCCCGCTGGGGCCTCTGCTGCGCAGAAAGAGCTACTCTTTTTGCGAGAGAATCAGTCCCGCATGATGTCTTTTATGAAAGCTATGGATTCTCGTTTGTCCACGCTCCAGTCCTCCGATCCTGGCAACGCCACTCTACTCGTTGGCTTACAGCAAGAGTTAGCTCAGCAGCGTGACACCCAGGCCCATATACTTAGTTATATGTCTTTTATTGACGATCGGCTGCTTTTCCATCCAGACAGCCGCTTCTACCTCTGCTTCTGCGTCCCACCCTCCACCCCGCTTGGCTAAACCGCCTCGGTACAATGGGGATCCTAAGTCCTGCCGAGGATTTCTAAACCAATGCCGTCTTCACTTTGAGCTTCTGCCCCAGCATTACCCGACGGATCGGTCCAAAGTTGCGTTTTTGATTTCCCATCTGGAGGGTGACGCCTTAGCATGGGTTAATCCACTCTGGGAGCGAGACGATCCTCTAGTCTCCCGGTTGTCTGAATTTTTGGAGACTTTCCGTCTTGTCTTTGACGAACCTGGACGTCTGGCCTCTACAACTGAAGCTCTATTTTCTCTCCATCAGGGGTCGTTATCCGTAGGCCAGCACGCTATTCAGTTCCGCACACTCTCCTCTGACTTGGGCTGGAACAATGAGGCGTTGGTGGGTGCTTTTTGGCGGGGTCTCTCTGGGCGCATAAAAGATGAGTTAGCCGGTCGGGACACCCCTACTGTTTTGGAGGAATTAATTTCCTTAGCTACCCGTATTGACCTTCGGTTCCAAGAACGCGCCCGTGAGCGGAGGTCTCTTCGTCCTTCTTCTGCCACCCGTAAGCCACTCAGTCCTCAGCCTAGAACCTCCTCTTAGGCGTCCGCACCGGAACCTATGCAAGTGGACCGTCTTAAGATGTCCGAACAACGTCGTAAAGAGAGGCGCACTCAGGGGTTATGCTTTTACTGCGGGAGTGCTGCTCATTTATTACGCTCTTGCCCTGAACGTCCGAAAAACTCCTCCGCCTAGGTCAGGTAAGAGAGGCCTCCCTAGGTGTGTGTGATCCCTCTCAACCCCTTACTTTGTCCGTTCTTTTGCATATTGCGGGCAAAGGCATTTCTCTGGATGCGTATGTGGATTCGGGCGCAGCAGGGAATTTTATTAGGTTGGAGGAGGTTTTGAAATTCTCCGTTCCAGTCAAAACCTTAGAGGCTCCTGTGATTCTTGCATCTGTGGATGGTAAACCGTTACAGGAGACCATTACTCAAGTAACACTTGAGGTGGAACTTCAGGTTGGGGCTCTACACAAGGAGAGAATTGCATTTTATGTTTTAGCGGGTCTGTCTCATCCTATGCTCTTAGGTCTTCCTTGGTTACGGAACCACGAGCCCATTTTAGATTGGCGCAATGGTAATATCTTGCGCTGGGGTGAGCTTTGTCGGGAACGTTGTCTGCTGCTGGTGCGTCCTGTGGGATCTTCCTCTAATTCTTCTCCTTCCTCTTCTTTTCCCGCCTTACCATGTGTCTACAGCGCTTATTCTGATGTCTTCAACAAGAAGGAGGCTGAGGGTCTTCCGCCTCACCGGCTCTATGATTGTCCCATAGATCTCGTGCCTGGAACTAACCCGCCCAGGGGCAGGATCTATCCTCTCTCTCCTGCTGAGACTCAAGCTATGTCTAAGTACATTCAAGAAAATCTTGCTAAAGGATTCATTCGCAAGTCTTCTTCTCCGGCCGGAGCAGGGTTTTTTTTCGTGAAGAAGAAAGACGGTTCTCTCCGTCCCTGCATTGATTATCGAGGCCTTAACAACATCACGGTGAAGAACAAATATCCTCTGCCACTCATTCCGGAACTCTTCGACCGTCTTCGGGGTGCGCAAATTTTTACCAAATTAGATCTACGTGGCGCATATAATTTGGTTCGTATTCGTGCAGGCGATGAGTGGAAGACTGCCTTCAATACTCGTGACGGTCACTACGAGTACTTGATTATGCCGTTTGGTCTCTGCAACGCTCCCGCGGTTTTCCAGGAATTTGTGAACAATGTATTTCGGGATCTTCTCTACTCCTCGGTCGTAGTTTACCTTGACGACATTCTCATCTTTTCTCCGGATCTCTCCACTCACAGGCGAGATGTCCGTCGTGTTCTGCAAAGGCTAAGAGAGAATCATCTGTTCGCTAAGATTGAGAAGTGCGTCTTTGAACAATCTTCTCTTCCCTTCCTGGGATATATTGTCTCAAGATCTGGCTTAGAGATGGATCCAGAGAAGGTTTCTGCTGTCCTGAATTGGCCTCGTCCTCTTGGAACAAAAGCAATCCAACGTTTTCTTGGCTTTGCCAACTACTATAGACAATTTATTCCTCATTTTTCTTCCATGACCAAGCCTATCTCTGCTCTAGTTCGCAAGGGAGTCAACTCCAGTCTTTGGACCCCTGAGGCTGAAGAGTCCTTTCTGTCTCTTAAACAAAGCTTCGCTACGGCCCCTGTGCTTCATCGTCCTGATGCTAATAGACCGTTTGTCCTTGAGGTCGACGCATCCTCTATTGGAGCTGGTGCTGTACTTTTGCAAAGATCCTCGTCAGGACGTTTGGTGACCTGTGGTTTTTTTTCTAAAACCTTTTCCGCTCCTGAGCGTAACTACTCTATTGGAGATAAAGAACTTTTGGCTATCAAGCTAGCCTTGGAGGAATGGCGTTATCTCCTTGAGGGGGCTCTTCATCCATTCACCATTTACACAGACCACAAGAATCTGGCCTATATTCAGTCTGCCCAAAGACTAAATCCACGACAGGCCAGATGATCTTTATTCTTCGGACGATTCGAATTTGAACTTAATTTCCGACCCGGGAATAAGAATGTCAAAGCAGATGCTCTTTCAAGATCCTTTCAGCCTCTGGACCTAGAGGATTCTCCGGCTCACATCATTGATCCTGCGAAGATCGTCACTCTTGCCCCTCTAAGAGTGATTTCAACTCCTCCTGGCAAGACTCTTGTGGCTAACCAAGACAAGTAGAGAGTTTTACGTTGGGGTCACTCCTCCAAAATTGCAGGTCACGTAGGAGTCAAGAAGACACTTTCTCTTATCTCTCGGCATTACTGGTGGCCATCTCTCCGACAAGACGTCACCAGATTCATCGCTTCTTGTCCTTCTTGTGCAAAAAATAAAGTCCCTAGGCAGCTTCCTTCCGGTCTCCTGCATCCTCTGCCTGTGCCTTCCGTTCCTTGGAGTCATATAGCTATGGACTTCATCACTGATCTACCTTGTTCCTCGAATTGCTCTGTCATCTTGGTTGTTGTAGATCGGTTCTCCAAGATGGCTCACTTCATCGCATTACCTGGTCTGCCTTCCGCTCCTGAGTTGGCAAAGATCTGTTTACACCAAGTCTTCCGTCTTCATGGTTTTCCTCATCATATCGTCTCAGACCGTGGAGTACAATTTACCTCACGTTTTTGGAGAGCTCTCTGCAGTCTATTAAAGGTTAACTTGGACTTTTCTTCCGCCTATCACCCTCAGTCCAACGGACAAGTGGAGCGAGTTAATCAAGTCCTGACTACATATCTGCGACATTTCTCCAATGCACATCAAGATGACTGGGTCTCTCTTCTCCCCTGGGCCGAATTCTCATATAACAATCTTCCCAGCGAGTCTTCCTCCAAAACCCCCTTTTTTGTAGTCAATGGTCAACATCCGAACATTCCTCTTCCTGTTTCTCTTTCCTCGGGGGTACCAGCAGCGGATTTCTTGTCCCAGGAATTCTCTACGATTTGGAGTGAGACCAAAGTGGCTCTTGAGAGAGCTAGCCTTAATATGAAAAAGTTTGCTGACAAAAGGCGTTTGGATGCTCCGCCATATTCTCCGGGTGATAAAGTTTGGCTTTCCTCTCGCTATATCAAGCTTAAAATTCCCTCTTGCAAACTGGGTCCCCGCTATATTGGTCCTTTTCCTATCTTGAGTCGCATTAATGATGTTTCTTATAAGTTGAAGTTGCCCGCCTCTTTACGCATTCCCAATGCCTTCCATGTGTCTCTTCTCAAGCCTGCAGTCTTTAATCGTTTTCACTCCGCTACCTCTTCCTCTCCTCAGCTCTGTACTTCTGATGGAATCTTTAATGTTAAAGACATTCTTGCCAAAAAGGTAGTTAGGGGTAAAACTTATTTTTTGATTGATTGGGAGGGATTTGGCCCTGAGGAGAGGTCCTGGGAGCCCCGAGAGAACATCAATGCTCCTCTTATCATGAAAAGTTTCCTTTCTAGCCTTAAAAAGAGGGGGACTAAGGAGGGGGGTACTGTTACGTACGCTGCGCACGCTGCGCATACTTACCCGGCTTCTCCCGTCCCTCGGCGCACTCGCGATCCTGTCCAGCGCCGCTCTGCTTCCTCCTTCGCCGGCTCACGGCGTCCGGTCCCTCTGCGCATGCGCGGTCGCGTCTCCTCCATCGCAGAGCCTTCTGGGAGGTCGCGACCCGGTGGCTCCGCCCCAACATGGCTGCGCCCATCGGGTATTTCTTCCCGGCGTCTCCCTAGGTAAGACGCCTTTGCTTTGTAGGTGCACTGTCTGCCGTCAGTGTCCCTATGCCCTAGGCTCCCCTGCACCAGTGTCTTCTCTCAGCCCAGTCTTTACTTTGTCTTAAGTGTCCTGCCAGCCAGTGTTCCTGCTGTGTCCTGCCTGTCCGTGTTCCTGCTGTATCCTGCCAGTCCGTGTTCCTGCTGTATCCTCCCAGTCCGTGTTCCTGTTGTATACTGCCAGTCCGTGTTCCTGCTGTATCCTGCCAGTCCGTGTTCCTGCAGTATCCTGCCAGTCCGTGTTCCTGCTGTATCCTGCTAGTCCGTGTTCCTGCTGTGTTCTGCCAGCCCATGTTCCTGCTGAGTCCTTCCGGTCCGTGTTCCTGCTGAGTCCTGCCAGTCCGTGTTCCTGCTGTGTTCTGCCGTTCCGTGTTCCAGTCATTTTCAGTTAAGTCTTGTTTTCCTATTATTCCCTGCCATCCTTATAGCCTTTGGTTTCCTTCTTTATCTTGGGTCGCCCCTTTGGCTCTAGCTGTTGTGTCTCCATTTCCCCGAGGTCCTGCTCCTAACACTCCCTGTATAGGGGGTGATTCCATCTGGTCCGCTCGACCCCGGGGGCTCTAGAGTCACGACCCAGAGGGTCCACTCTCGGATTTCTGCCCGAGTACTTACAGAGGGGAAATGGGCCCATCCTGGGGTTAAAAAGGGTGTGACCAACCAAGAGGATGAAGGCTTGTGTAAGGCCATGTCTTCTCTCTCTGTCTTTCTCATTCTTGCTGTTCACTTCTAAAAGGTTGGCCATGTCGAGTAACAAGCTGGAAGGAATAATAACAAGCTGGCAGCCCCCATGTGGTCCAGCACGCAAGGTCAAACATCAAACTGGTAACTGAATGATCCATCTGCTTATATCTTTTGTACTTCACCTGTATTTGCATAGCTGATCATTGCATATCTATAGCCTTTGTGCATATAGCGTATTGCCTAGTGTGCCCTTAAGGTGATTAAATATGTAATTGAACTTTGGACTGCTCTTTTATCTGGATTCACAAATCCACATGTCCGTGTTCTTGGTTTTAACTTCACATGCTACCAGGGCTGGTTTCTGGCCCGACATAATCCCGTTATTAAAGGACCAGGCTTATACAGCTCTGGCAAAAGACATCACTGCAAAATGTTCAGTTTGTCTGATTTTTCTCTTTATAGGTATATTTTTGAGTAAAATGTAAATTGAACTTTTGTTCTGTAAACTTCTGACAACATGTCTCTGAGTTTCCAAGCTGAGTTTCTCTGAAAGGGAGAAATGGTCCAAATTAAAAAAAAACAAAACAGTGCTTTCAGACCTTAAATAATGCAAAGAAAACAAGTTCATAATCATTTAGAAACAACAATACTAATGTTTTACCTCAGGAAAAGTTCAGCAATCAATATTTTGTGGAATAACCATGATTTTTAATCACCACTTTCATGTGTCTTGGCAGCTTTCCACCAGTCTTTCACGCTGCTTTTGGGTGACCTTATGCCACTCCTGGTACAATAATGTCAGCAGTTCTACTTTGATTGATGGCTTGTGACTATCCATCTTCCTCCTGATTACATTCCAGAGGTTTTCAATGGGGTTCAGGTCTGGAGATTGGGCGGCCATGACAGGGATTTGATGTGTATATGCAGTCTGTGTGTATACACATGTATATACTGTATGTGCTGTGTGTGTACCTACATGTGCATGTATGTGCAGTGTGTGTGTTTGTATACATGTGTATGTACAGTACAGACCTAAAGTTTGGACACACCTCATTTAAAGATTTTTCTGTATTTTCATGACTTTGAAAATTGTACATTCACACTGAAGGCATCAAAACTATGAATTAACACATGTGGAATTATATACTTAACAAAAAAGTGTGAAACAACTGAAAATATGTCTTATATTCTAGGTTCTTCAAAGTAGCCACCTTTTGCTTTGATGACTGCTTTGCACACTCTGTGTATATTCGATGTGTGTGTGTATATGCTCATGTGTATGTATGTTCAGCATGTGTACATACATGAGATGCATGTGCAGTATGTCATTATACATGTGTAAGTGTGCTGTGTGTGTATATACATGTATATGTTTGTGCGTTTATATATGTGTATGTATGGGCAGTGTGTGTGTATACTTGTGTGCATACAATAAGGAAAATAAGTATTTGATACACTGCCGATGTTTTCCCACCAACAAAGAATTATTATTATCTATTAATCTAGCGCCATTTATTCCTTGGCGCTTTACATGTGAGGAGGGGTATACATAATAAAAACAAGTACAATAATCTTGAACAATACAAGTCACAACTGGTACAGGAGGAGAGAGGACCCTGCCCGCGAGGGCTCACAATCTACAAGGGATGGGTGAGGATACAGTAGGTGAGGATAGAGCTGGTCGTGCAGCGGTTTGGTCGATCGGTGGTTACTGCAGGTTGTAGGCTTGTCAGAAGAGGTGGGTCTTCAGGTTTTTATGAATGTTTCAATGGTAGGCGAGAGTCTGATGTGTTGTGGTAGAGGGTTCCAGAGTAGGGGGGATGTGCGAGAGAAATCTTGTATGCGATTGTGGGAAGAGGAGATAAGAGGGGAGTAGAGAAGGAGATCTTGTGAGGATCGGAGGTTGCGGGTAGGTAAGTACCGGGAGACGAGGTCACAGATGTATGGAGGAGACAGGTTGTGGATGGCTTTGTACGTCATGGTTAGGGTTTTGTACTGGAGTCTTTGGGTAATGCGGAGCCAGTAAAGGGATTGACAGAGGGGAGAGGCCGGGGAATAGCGGGGGGACAGGTGGATTAGTCGGGCAGCAGAGTTTAGAGTAGATTGGAGGGGTGCAAGAGTGTTAGAGGGGAGGCCACAAAGCAGGAGGTTGCAGTAGTCAAGGCGGGAGATGATGAGGGCATGGACTAGGGTTTTTGCAGATTCTTGGTTTGGGAATGTACGGATCCATGAAATATTTTTGAGTTGAAGGCGGCAGGAGGTGAAAAGGGCTTGGATATGTGGTTTGAAGGAGAGATCAGTGTCAAGGATCACCCCGAGGCAGCGAGCTTGTGGGACTGGGGAGAGTGAGCAGCCGTTTACTGTAATGGATAGGTTCGTTGGGGGGTCGTGTGAGATGGGGAAAGACAATGAATTCTGTTTTGTCCACATTAAGTTTTAGAAATCTAGCAGAGAAGAAGGATGAAATAGTGGACAGACATTGAGGGATTCTGGTTAGTAGGGTGGTGATATCTGGTCCAGAGATGTAGATCTGTGTGTCATCAGCATAGAGGTGATACTGAAAGCCATGAGCTGTCCCAGGCCAAAGGTGTAACTGGAGAAGAGCAGGGGCCCTAGAACTGAACCTTGCGGGACTCCGACAGATAGGGGGCGAGGTGAGGAGGTGGTGTGTGACTGGGAGACGCTGAATGTCCAGTCTGTTAGGTATGACGAGATCCAGGATAGGGCCAAGTCTGTGATGCCAAGGGATGAGAGGGTCTGTAGTAATAGGGAATGGTCCACTGTGTCAAAGGCAGAGGACAGGTCCAGGAGGAGGAGGACAGAGTAGTGTCGATTGCTCTTGGAGGTTAATAGGTCATTGGTGACCTTAGTTAGGGCACTTTCAGTGGAGTGGTGTGACCGGAAGCCAGATTGTAAGCGGTCGAAGGGGGAGCAAGAAGAGAGATGGGAGGACAGTTCAAGATGGACGTGTTGTTCCAGTATGTTCTAGGACCCCTACTCTTCTCCATCTACACCTTCAGCCTGGGACAGCTCATAGAATCCCACGGTATTCAGTACCATCTCTACGCCGATGACACGCCTCCTTACTTACCAAAATCCCGCACGGTCTGTCTGCTATTTCCGCCTTCTTTTTTGATCGCTTTCTACAACTGAACATGGACAAAACAGAATTCATCATCTTTCCCCCATCTCACTCTACCCCTCCATCACACCTATACATCAATGTCAATGGCTGCTCACTTCCCCAGTCTCACACGCCCGGTGCCTTTGTCTGAAAAAAAGGCACAAGAGGGAAACGGGATTACTTGGACTGCAGCAGACAGGTGAGTATATGGTGGTTTATTATTTTTGATTTTTTTCTAGGAAACTTCGGCATCGGGAAAAGGGCATTAGGTGAGTATATGTTGTTTTTTTATTTTACATTTTTTTATAGGAGACGAGGGCATTGGTGATTTGGTGTTAGGTGAGTATATGTTTTTTATTTCTTTTTGAATATGTATATATTTAGTTTACATGTTTCATTTTATTTTTTTAAACTTTGACCACCGGCGCCTGCTGCCGAGAGACTACTACTCCCATCAGTGGCACCTGTTGTCACTGTTATCAGTGGCAGAAGATATAGCCTGATGAGAGGAGTAGTCTCTTATCATCCAGCACCTGCTGACCTGCGGTAAGCTTTTTACCGCGGGTCACCACTGTGGGTCACAGAATCTCTATCTGACAGCATCATCCCGCAGTGCTCTGACGGCAGTAACATTTTTGAGAGACTACTTCTCCCATCAGTGGCACCTGCTGTCAGCTTTTTACCGAGGGTCACCGCAACGCTGCGGGGCCACACTGACATCCGACAGCGTGACCCCGCTGGACTCTGACGGTGGTAACAATCTATCTGCAGCAACATTACCACTGATCAGAAGTGCTACGCTGTTGTTTCTCACGCTGTCATACAGAATGGGAAGCACCAGCACTTGTGTTGTGTATGGCGTTCGGCTATATTTGACCATTAAATCGGCGAATATTACAAATTTGGTGTTTGTAAGTCAAACCAAATATTAATATTTTCACTCATCTCTAATCCTGTTCCCTTTTAGGAAAAGCACCCCCAAACTATGATGTTTCTCCACCATGCTTCATGGATGGGACAGTGTTCTTGGGGATGTACTCATCCTTCTTCTTCCTTCAAACACGGCAAGTGGAGTTGATACCAAAAAGTTCCAATTTGGTCCCATCTGACCACATGACCTTCTCCCATGTATCCTCTGGATCATTCTTATGGTTACTGGCAAACTTTAAATGGGCCTGGATATGTGCAGGAGGACCTTGCATGCCCTGCAGTATTTTAACCCATGACAACATAGTGTGTTACTAATGGTAATATTTGAGACTGTGGTACCAGCTCTCTTTAGGTCATTAACCAGGTCCTCGCTTGAAGTCCCGGGATAATTCCTTACCTTTCTCAGAATCATCTTTACCCCACGAGGTAAGATGTTGCATGGAGTCCCAGACCGAGGAAAATCAATAGTCATCTTGTGTTTCTTCCATTATCTAATAATTGTGCAAATAGTTGTTGCCTTGTCACCAAGCTGCTTTCCTATTTTACAGGAGGCAATCCCAGCCTTGTGCAGGTCTACATTTTTTCCCTGCTGCCCTTAGACGGCTCTTTGGTCCTGGCCATGGTGGAGAGGTTGGAGGTTGAATGAGTTTAAACAGGTGCAATTAATATAGGTAATGAGTGCAAAGTAGGAGAGCTTCAAACTTACAAAATAAATCCAGAACTTTTATACTCCTGTTTGCAGCCGAAACGTCCATATCAGTCCATTTCTTGGGGTGACTGCACCACCGTATCATTTGCTTTGCTTTCTCTTGCTCTGGCCTGTATTCAATCTCACACATACCTGTTCTACACAGAGCTCCTGCTCTGATGTTTGAAAATAAAAAAAAACTGACACACCCAAGCTTTAACCCCTCTGTGACCTTAGACGTACTATCCCGTCGAGGTGCCCTGGGCTTATCTGACCCTGGACGGGATAGTACGTCATAGCCGATCGGCCGCGCTCACGGGGGGAGCGCGGCCGATCGCGGCCGGGTGTCAGCTGCTTATCGCAGCTGACATCCGGCACTATGTGCCAGGAGCGGTCACGGACCGCCCCCGGCACATTAACCCCTGGCACACCGCGATCAAAGATGATCGCGATGTGCCGGCGGTGCAGGGAAGCACCGCGCAGGGAGGGGGCTCCCTGCGGGCTTCCCTGAGCCCCCCGCAGCAACGCGATGTGATCGCGTTGCTGCGAGGGTCTCCTCACCTCCCTCCCTGCTCGAGCCCCGGATCCAAGATGGCCGCGGATCCGGGTCCTGCAGGGAGGGAGGTGGCTTCACAGAGCCTGCTTAGAGCAGGCACTGTGAAGGCTGCAGCGCTGCATGTCAGATCAGTGATCTGACAGAGTGCTGTGCAAACTGTCAGATCACTGATCTGTGATGTCCCCCCCTGGGACAAAGTAAAAAAGTAAAAAAAAAATTTTCCAAATGTGTAAAAAAAATAAAAAAAAATATTCCAAAATAATGAAAAAAAAAAAAAATATTATTCCCATAAATACATTTCTTCATCTAAATAAAAAAAAAAACAATAAAAGTACACATATTTAGTATCGCCGCGTCCGTAACGACCCGACCTATAAAACTGTCCCACTAGTTAACCCCTTCAGTAAACACCGTAAGAAAAAAAAAAAAAAAACGAGGCAAAAAACAACGCTTTATTATCATACCGCCGAACAAAAAGTGGAATAACATGCGATCAAAAGGACAGATATAAATAACCATGGTACCGCTGAAAGCGTCATATTGTCCCGCAAAAAAAGAGCCGCCATACAGCATCATCAGCAAAAAAATAAAAAAGTTATAGTCCTGAGAATAAAGCGATGCAAAAATAATTATTTTTTCTGTAAAATAGTTTTTATCGTATAAAAGCACCAAACCATAAAAAAATGATATAAATGAGGTATCGCTGTAATCGTACTGACCCGAAGAATAAAACTGATTTATCAATTTTACCAAACGCGGAACGGTATAAACGCCTCCCCCAATAGAAATTCATGAATAGCTGGCTTTTGGTCATTCTTCCTCACAAAAATCAGAATAAAAAGCGATAAAAAAATGTCACGTGCCCAAAAATGTTTTCAATAAAAACGTCAACTCGTCCCGCAAAAAACAAGACCTCACATGACTCTGTGGACCAAAATATGGAAAAATTATAGCTCTCAAAATGTGGTATTGCAAAAAATATTTTTTGCAATAAAAAGGGTCTTTCAGTGTGTGACGGCTGCCAATCATAAAAATCCGCTAAAAAACTCGCTATAAAAGTAAATCAAACCCCCCTTCATCACCCCCTTAGTTAGGGAAAAATAAAAAAAAATGTATTTATTTCCATTTTCCCATTAGGGCTAGGGTTAGGGCTAGGGTTAGGGCTAGGGCTAGGGTTAGGGCTAGGGTTAGGGCTAGGGTTAGAGCTAGGGCTAGGGTTAGGGCTAGGGTTAGGGCTAGGGCTAGGGTTAGGGTTAGGGCTAGGGTTAGAGCTAGGGCTAGGGTTAGGGCTAGGGTTAGGGCTAGGGCTAGGGTTAGGGTTAGGGCTAGGGTTAGGGCTAGGGTTAGGGCTAGGGCTAGGGTTAGGGCTAGGGTTAGGGCTAGGGCTAGGGTTAGGGTTAGGGCTAGGGTTAGGGCTAGGGTTAGGGCTAGGGTTAGGGTTAGGGCTAGGGTTAGGGCTAGGGTTAGGGCTAGGGTTAGGGTTAGGGCTAGGGTTAGGGCTAGGGTTAGGGTTAGGGTTGGGGCTACAGTTAGGGTTGGGGCTAAAGTTAGGGTTAGGGTTTAGATTACATTTACAGTTGGGAATAGGGTTGGGATTAGGGTTAGGGGTGTGTCAGGGTTAGAGGTGTGGTTAGGGTTACCGTTGGAATTAGGGTTAGGGGTGTGTTTAGATTAGGGTTTCAGTTATAATTGGGGGGTTTCCACTGTTTCGGCACATCAGGGGCTCTCCAAACACGACATGGCGTCCGATCTCAATTCCAGCCAATTCTGCGTTGAAAAAGTAAAACAGTGCTCCTTCCCTTCCGAGCTCTCCTGTGTGCCCAAACAGGGGTTTACCCCAACATATGGGGTATCAGCGTACTCAGGACAAATTGGACAACAACTTTTGTGGACCAATTTCTCCTGTTACCCTTGGGAAAATACAAAACTGGGGGCTAAAAAATAATTTTTGTGGGAAAACAAAAAGATTTTTTATTTTCACGGCTCTGCGTTATAAACTGTAGTGAAACACTTGGGGGTTCAAAGTTCTCACAACACATCTAGATAAGTTCATTGAGGGGTCTAGTTTCCAATATGGGGTCACTTGTGGGGGGTTTCTACTGTTTAGGTACATTAGGGGATCTGCAAACGCAATGTGACGCCTGCAGACCAATCCATCTAAGTCTGCATTCCAAATGATGCTCCTTCCCTTCCGAGCCCTCCCATGTGCCCAAACGGTGGTTCCCCCCCACATATCGGGTATCAGCGTACTCAGGACAAATTGGACAACAACATTTAGGGTCCAATTTCTCCTGCTAACCTTGGAAAAATACAAAACTGGGGGCTAAAATATAATTTTTGTGGAAAAAAAATATTTTTTATTTGCATGGCTCTGAGTTATAAACTGTAGTGAAATACTTGGGGGTTCAAAGCTCTCACAACACATCAAGATGAGTTCCTTAGGGGGTCTACTTTCCAAAATGGTGTCACTTGTGGGGGGTTTCTACTGTTTAGGTACATTAGGGGCTCTGCAAACGCAATGTGACGCCTGCAGACCATTCCATCTAAGTCTGCATTCCAAATGGCGCTCCTTCCCTTCCGAACCCTCCCATGCGCCCAAACGGTGGTTCCCCCCCACATATGGGGTATCAGCGTACTCAGGACAAATTGGACAACAACTTTTGGGGTCCAATTTCTCCTGTTACCCTAGGGAAAATACAAAACTGGGGGCTAAAAAATAATTTTTGTGGGAAAAAAATTTTGTTTTATTTTTATGGCTCTGCATTATAAACTTCTGTGAAGCCCTTGGTGGGTCAAAGTGCTCACCACACCTCTAGATAAGTTCCTTAGGGGGTCTACTTTCCAAAATGGTGTCACTTGTGGGGGGTTTCAATGTTTAGGCACATCAGTGGCTCTCCAAACGCAACATGGCGTCCCATCTCAATTTCTGTCAATTTTGCATTGAAAAGTCAAACTGCGCTCCTTCCCTTCCGAGCTCTCCCATGCGCCCAAACAGTGGTTTACTGCCACATATGGGGTATCAGCGTACTCAGGACAAATTGGACAACAACTTTTGAGGTCCAATTTCTTCTCTTACCCTTGGAAAAATAAAAAATTGGGGGCAAAAATATAATTTTTGTGAAAAAATATGATTTTTTATTTTTACGGTTCTGCATTATAAACTTCTGTGAAGCACTTGGTGGGTCAAAGTGCTCACCACACATCCAGATAAGTTCCTTAGGGGGTCTACTTTCCAAAATGGTGTCACTTGTGGGGGGTTTCAATGTTTAGGCACATCAGTGGCTCTCCAAACACAACATGGCGTCCCATCTCAATTCCTGTCAATTTTGCATTGAAAAGTCAAATAGCGCTCCTTCCCTTCCGAGCTCTCCCATGCGCCCAAACAGTGGTTTACTGCCACATATGGGGTATCAGCGTACTCAGGACAAATTGGACAACAACTTTTTGGGTCCAATTTCTCCTGTTACCCTTGGTAAAATAAAACAAATTGGAGCTGAAGTTAATTTTTTGTGTAAAAAAGTTAAATGTTCATTTTTATTTAAACATTCCAAAAATTCCTATTAAACACCTGAAGGGTTAATAAACTTCTTGAATGTGGTTTTGAGCACCTTGAGGGGTGCAGTTTTTAGAATGGTGTCACACTTGGGCATTTTCTATCATATAGACCCCTCAAAATGACTTCAAATGAGACGTGGTCCCTAAAAAAAAATGGTGTTGTAAAAATGAGAAATTGCTGGTCAACTTAACTCCCTAACAAAAAAAAAAATTGGTTCCAAAATTATGCTGATGTAAAGGAGACATGTGGGAAATGTTACTTATTAAGTATTTTGTGTGACATATCTCTGTGATTTAATTGCATAAAAATTCAAAGTTTGAAAATTGCGAAATTTTCAAAATTTTCGCCAAATTTCCGTTTTTTTCACAAATAAACGCAGGTACTATCAAAGAAATTTTACCACTATCATGAAGTACAATATGTCACGAGAAAACAATGTCAGAATCACCAGGATCCGTTGAAGCGTTTCGGAGTTATAACCTCATAAAGGGACAGTGGTCAGAATTGTAAAAATTGGCCTGGTCATTAACGTGCAAGCCACCCTTGGGGGTAAAGGGGTTAATTTAAGGTTTAAATAGGAATCGTGGACATGGGCCACTCCCAAGACCTGGGGTGGAGGGAGAGAGCCATCCCACTACCATCCTACAGATGTCTCCAAAAATAAAAGCCGATGTTAGGTTTTCTCAAATCTGACTTGGTTAAATACTTTGACCAAATCCACATTCTCTTTTATTTTGCATTGTAACCACAGCTATGGCTATAATTGCAACACTCTCCAGTTGGTTTAATATTCTTTTATGCACATTCTGGGGGACACATAAAGACCCTTGGATATGATTGCCCTCACATAGCCCCCTGTTTAAACTTGAGGAGGGTGAACACCCGTCACCATACAGAGTGCCTGTGAAAGATCAACAGCATTTCCTTGCGCCTTCCCAGCTTGATGTTCCACCAAGAAGCTAAAGTATTGCAGAAACCATCTGGTGACATGCACATTCCTCTCCTTGGCATTTTTCATCCAGACCAAGTGTGAATGGTCCGGACCTTTACTAAGCAAAACTGTCACCTGAGTAAATAATAATGTAGGGAGTGGACTCCAAGGTTCGCCTAATGACCAAGCACTCTGTTAGGCACCGGGATTTTCTTGCTGTACGGGATAGATCCCAAGCTTTGTTTGGCCCTGCTGACTCCCATTCGCATCCGGCTGCTGGGACTGCTGCTCAGCGCAGGCGTTGGTCCCGGTGTCTTGCTCAGGTTCATGCCATGCGTTTGGTTCCTGCTGACACTCCAGCTAAGTCTTTGGAAATCGGTGGCATAAAGGTGCAAGCTTACACTCTGGGGGCTAAGTCCAGAAATCACCTTACTGAGCATGTCCGTGATGTGGCATCTTCTTATTGCTGGTTGGACGTCAGCTGTTCTGGTGAGGTGGCAGCTCTGGATTGGTCCACGGGCAAGGTCCTGTCCGACTGGACATGAACTTAGTGTATAAAAGGCTCTCAGAGGCACACGCTGGTGTGCTAGTATGATTTGTGTGTGGCTTTTGCCAGTGGATACTCTACCATTCTGCATGTCTTGTGTGTCTGTCTAGCTTTGTGACTATACATGTGGCAGGCAGCTAGTGTCATTGGGGGCAATTAGCCATTGTCTCAGGATCAGGTTCCTACATGTGTGTAGCACAGTAAAGTTCCAGAACAAGCACAACCCTAGTTAGGGTATTATGCAGATCATCTGTTCCATTTCTGTGTGAAAGTGACACAGCTCAGTTGCCGAGCATCTCTTTAGTTTCTGTGTGCGAGTGGCACAGCTCAGTTGCAGAGCATCTGTTTCATTTCTGTAAGAGAGTTCAGTTCCCGTATTTGTTCTGTGATGTTCAACAGGACAGAGCACTTAGTACTCCTTTGTGCTGCTCTTTTCCGTGGAGTAACAGAGTTAGGAACTCAGCATCCTGTTCACACTGAGTGGCGTTAACCCAGTGTGTGCAAGTAATCAGTTGCCTAGTGTTCCGTCATTGCTTGCTATAGCAGCAGTTTTCCATCTCTGCACGGTGGGCCCTGGGTTGTGATTCTGCTTTATTTATTTTATTTAGCGCAATCCAGCAACCCTAACACACTCCTCCACTAAGCTATAATTTTTCTCTGCCGGGATAAGTTTCCTACTCAAGCAGGAGACCTGGTGTTCTTATTTGTTCACCTCCTATGACAGAACCGCTTCTAGAAACACCTTAAAGGCATCCGTTTGCACAATAAAGCCTTTCTTGAAGTTGGGGCTTGTGATGACTGGCTGTCTGCTCAATGCCAACTTCAGGTATTGGAATGATTCCTCGGTCTAAGGGCTCACCAAACCATGTCTGATTTCCTTCCCTTTAAGAGATTGGTCAAGGGTGCCTATGTCCCAGCAAAAATCGGTATAAATCCTTGATAATATCCAATGATGCCGAGGAACGCTCTTACCTGTTTTGTTGTAATAGTCCAGGGCTCATTTTGAATGGCCTCAATTTTGTTTATTTGGGATTTGATAACCCCTTGGCCAATCATGTTTTCCAAGTACCGGCTTTCTCGAGACCTGTTGCACATTTATTTCTCTACTGCGACCAATAAGCACACAGCAACACCTAGAGTCTACTGCAACAAATAAGCACAGAACATGACCTAGATTCTACTGTAACCAATAGTAATCACACTGCAACCATTAGAATCTACTTCTGAAAATAAGAACACAGCAAAACCTAAAGTCTACTGCTACCAAAAGGCACACAGCAACACTTAGAGTCTACTGCTACCAATAATCACACAGCAACACCTAGACTGCACTGCTACCAATAAGCACACAGCAACACTTAAAGTCTACTGCAACCAATAAGCACACAGCACGACCTATAGTCTCCTATAACCAATAAGCACACAGCAACACTTAGGGTCTACTGCTACCAATAAGCACACAGCAACACTTAGAGTCTACTGCTACCAATAAGCACACAGCACGACCCATAGTCTCCTGTAACCAATAAGCACACAGAAATACCTAGAGTGTACTGTAACCAACAGCCTCACAGCTATATTCTACAGCAGCCAATAAACACACAGCAACACCTATAGTCCACTACAACCAATAAGTACACAGCACAACCTTGACCAATAAGCACACTGCAACACCTAGAGTCTACTGTAACCAATAAGCACACAGCAATACCTAGAGTCTACTATAACCAATAAGCACACAGAAACTTCTAGAGTCCACTACAACCAATAAGCACACAGCATGACCTAGAGTCTAGCGCAACCAATAAGCACATAGCATGACTTAGACTCTACTGTAACCAATACGCACACAACACGACCTAGAGTCTACTGTAACCAATAAGCACACAGTACAAGCCAGAGTCTACTGTAACCAATAAACACACACCTATAGTCCACTACAACCAATAAGTACACAGCACAACCTAGAGACTACCACGACCAATAAGCACATAGCACGACCTAGAGTCTACTGTAACCAATAGGCACACAGCATGACCCAAAGTCTACTGTAACCAATAAACACACACCTAGTACACAGCACAACCTAGAGACTACCACGACCAATAAGCACATAGCACGACCTAGAGTCTACTGTAACCAATAGGCACACAGCATGACCCAAAGTCTACTGTAACCAATAAACACACAGCAACACCTAGAGTCTACTGTAACCAATAAGCACACAGCACGACCTAGTCTACTGTAACCAGTAAGCACACAACATGACCTAGAGTCTACTGTAACCAGTAAGCACACAACATGACCTAGAGTCTACTGTAACCAGTAAGCACACAACATGACCTAGAGTCTACTGTAACCAATAGGCACACAGCATGACCCAAAGTCTACTGTAACCAATAAACACACAGCAACACCTAGAGTCTACTGTAACCAATAAGCACACAGCACGACCTAGTCTACTGTAACCAGTAAGCACACAACGTGACCTAGAGTCTACTGTAACCAGTAAGCACACAACATGACCTAGAGTCTACTGTAACCAGTAAGTAGACCCAGAGTCTACTTTAACCAACAAACTCACAATAACACCTAGAGTCTACTGTAACCATTAAGCACACAGCACGACCTAGAGTCTACTATAACCAATAAGCACACAAAAACACCTAGAGTCTACTGTAACCAATAAGCACACAGTAACACCTAGAGTCTACTGTAACCAATAAGCACACAGCACGACCTAGAGTCTACTATAACCAATAAGCACACAGTAACACCCAGAGTCTACTGTAACCAACAAACTCACAATAACACCTAGAGTCTACTGTAACCAATAAGTACACAAGAACACCTAGAATCTATTGTAACCATTAAGCACACAGCACGACCTAGAGTCTACTATAACCAATAAGCACACAAAAACACCTAGAGTCTACTGTAACCAATAAGCACACAGTAACACCCAGAGTCTACTGTAACCAATAAGCACACAGTAACACCCAGAGTCTACTGTAACCAATAAGCACACAGTAACACCCAGAGTCTACTGTAACCAATAAGCACACAGTAACACCCAGAGTCTACTGTAACCAATAAGCACACAGTAACACCCAGAGTCTACTGTAACCAATAAGCACACAGTAACACCCAGAGTCTACTGTAACCAATAAGCACACAGTAACACCCAGAGTCTACTGTAACCAATAAGCACACAGTAACACCCAGAGTCTACTGTAACCAATAAGCACACAGTAACACCCAGAGTCTACTACAACCAATAAGGAAACAGAACTTTAGATTGTACTGAAATTAACATGCAGATTACACTAAGTAGAGTGGATCGTATCATGCTATGACCAACTTCAACCCGGTGAATGTCCACAGTGCAGCTTACAACCGCTCTTGATGGACAAGATCTCATCAGATCTGATGATGTCCCATCCACAGGTAGCGTGACCCTGCAGCCAATCAGTTACCTCCGTGGTTAAATGACCGTAGGTCAGCAGCGGTTTAGAAAGATATTTTACAATGTTCTACTCCTTCAAGACCTCTTTGAAAAAGAGGTGGAAAACACTTTTATGTGGACGTTATGCGACCCAAACTAGAGTTGAGGGACAAGGGCCATGAGGGTCAATTCTGGTATTGCTATGGCTTAGATCTTTGAGTACTTTGTAGCCCAAGAAAATGAATATGCAGCCCTATGGTATTGAGCCCTGGTTCAGGGTAGATTATTACTATAGTGGACAGGTGGAGACGTCACAATGTGCTGATTGTGGCTTGACTCTCTTGCTTCTCTCCCGCAGTCCTCGAATGTCCACAGAGCTGCTTGCTTACTCCCCACGGATATTGAAGATATGCTCCTATTGTTTGAAAATGCGCTTACAAACACATATTTGTTATGTACGGACCCAGAATAAACAGCGCACACTTCACGCCAACCGCTAACTCAATGAACCCGTGCCCCGGCCTTGACCGAGTGGAATGTCGCCTGCATCTCGGAGACTGTTGTGTTCTCGGATTAAATTCTTTACTGACAAACAAGAAAAAACTGCGGAATTTGTTCCTTGGATCCAAAGTGAACGTTTGTTATTCTGTCATTCCTGTAGATGGAGCAGAGCCAGGGAGAGGTTCACTGTGAACAAGCAGCTCGTGGAAATGGAGATGTCTGTGACCGTGTCAGTCCGAAGAGCAGATGAGTGGATGATTTCTTCCTTAAAGGCTCATTCACACTCAGCCTTATTATTACTGCATTATTATTATTACAGCCTCGGTATTATTACGCCACAGTGGACTGAGGTGTCGCACTGTTCCAACTTATGCCCCCATTTAGTGTAAATGCAAATGATTTGACTTCAATTTGAATCCAACAGAAACATGCTGTGTTCAGATCCTGAGTTACATCCTGTATTACACTCCAGAGCTGCATGCGAAATTCTGCAGACCATTATTCTTTGTATGATGGGTAATATATGCCAGGAACACTATGTATGTATCCCCCAGGATGTGCACAGAAGCGTATTAAGGCCGCTGGAGTGCATTGCAGTCACAGGTATAACTGTGGTTGCAATGCAGTATAAGGCCGGTGTCACACTTGAAACTCGCATCAATTCCTGGCACTGCCGCCGGTGGTTCGGACCGGAGCGTTCAGCTGCATAGAAATTCAGGCAGCTGCAAACTCCGGTCCCGAGTGCCAGTGGCAGTGCCGGGAATTGATGCGAGAGACTCGCACAAGTTTCTTGCATTATACTCGCAAATGTGACACCGGCCTAAAAGTACGAGTGGTCTTGGACAAGCTATTTGCCCAAGACAGCCTTAAGAAAACTCGGCATGGGCTTTTATTTTTGAAGCGAACTACAGGATGGTAGTGGGGTGGTTTGCTCCTTCCAGGCCTGGTCTTATAAGTGGCCCATGGCCACAAACACCATGTAAAAACCCAGCAGTAAAGGGTCTGCTTGTGTCAGTGTTGGCTTGCAACAGGCAGAGCAGGTGGCTCTGTAACAGCCAGCTTGTGTGAGGTAACACTGAGCCAAGAACATGAATGTCTGGCACCCCTCAGCATAACACGGTGGTGCACTCACCCATGGCAATCGGTCTCAGATATGGACTGTTTTGACGCCCAGGCTGCGATCTGGAGGATACATATGCCTTTCACTGTGTGAGTTTGTGAACATTAAATACATTTGTTTTGAACTTTCCTTGGTCACGACCTCATTACTGCACATTGTGAACACAGCGGTACTACATTTGCTAGCCAGGAGCTTGTTTTCTTAGTGTAGTTCTTATAGTGTAGTTTATACACCTCATGCTGCATATTATTCTCCATTTCTTTGGAATTAGAGGCTGCGATAAGCTGAAAGTCAGATCAGTGTGTACACAGTAACTGCACCAACAGAATAGTGAGTGCAGCTCTGGAGTATAGTACAGGATATAACTCAGGATCAGTAATGTAATGTGTGTACACAGTAACTGCACCAGCAGAATAGTGAGTACAGCTGTGGAGTATAATACAGGATGTAACTAAGGATCAGTCATGTAATGTATGTACATAGTGACTGCACCAGCAGAATAGTGAGTGCAGTTTTGGGGTATAATACAGGATGTAACTCAGGATCAGTAATGTAATGTATGTACACAGTGACTGCACCAGCAGAAGAGTGAGTGCAGCTCTGGGGTATAGTACAGGATATAACTCAGGATCAGTAATGTAATGTATGTACACAGCGACTGCACCAGCAGAATAGTGAGTGCAGCTGTGGAGTATAATACAGAATGTAACTCAGGATCAGTAATGTAATGTATGTACACAGTGACTGCACCAGCAGAATAGTGAGTGCAGCTCTGGGGTATAATACAGGATGTAACTCAGGATCAGTAATGTAATGTATGTACACAGTAACTGCACCAGCAGAATAGTGAGTACAGCTGTGGAGTATAATACAGGATGTAACTAAGGATCAGTCATGTAATGTATGTACATAGTGACTGCACCAGCAGAATAGTGAGTGCAGCTCTGGGGTATAATACAGGATGTAACTCAGGATCAGTAATGTAATGTATGTACACAGTGACTGCACCAGCAGAATAGTGAGTGCAGCTCTGGAGTATAATACAGGAGGTAACTCAGGATCAGTAATGTAATGTATGTACACAGTGACTGCTCCAGCAGAATAGTGAGTGTAGCTCTGGGGTATAATACAGGATGTAACTCAGGATCAGTAATGTAATGTATGTACACAGTGACTGCACCAGCAGAATAGTGAGTGCAGCTCTGGGGTATAGTACAGGATATAACTCAGGATCAGTAATGTAATGTATGTGCACAGTGAGTGCACCAGCAGAATAGTGAGTGCAGCTCTGGAGTATAATACAGAATGTAACTCAGGATCAGTAATGTAATGTATGTACACAGTGACTGCACCAGCAGAATAGTGAGTGCAGCTCTGGAGTATAATACAGAATGTAACTCAGGATCAGTAATGTAATGTATGTACACAGTGACTGCACCAGCAGAATAGTGAGTGCAGCTCTGGGGTATAATACAAGATGTAACTCAGGATCAGTAATGTATGTACACAGTGACTGCACCAGCAGAATAGTGAGTGCAGCTCTGGGGTATTATGCAGGATGTAACTCAGGATCAGTAACGTAATGTATGTACACAGTGACTGCACCAGCAGAATAGTGAGTGCAGCTCTGGGGTATAGTACAGGATATAACTCAGGATCAGTAATGTAATGTATGTGCACAGTGACTGCACCAGCAGAATAGTGAGTGCAGCTCTGGAGTATAATACAGAATGTAACTCAGGATCAGTAATGTAATGTATGTACACAGTGACTGCACCAGCAGAATAGTGAGTGCAGCTCTGGAGTATAATACAGAATGTAACTCAGGATCAGTAATGTAATGTATGTACACAGTGACTGCACCAGCAGAATAGTGAGTGCAGCTCTGGAGTATAATACAGGATGTAACTCAGGATCAGTAATATAATGTATGTACACAGTGACTGCACCAGCAGAATAGTGAGTGCAGCTCTGGAGTATAATACAGGATGTAACTCAGGATCAGTAATGTAATCTATGTACACAGTGACTGCACCAGCAGAATAGTGAGTGCAGCTCTGGGGTATAATACAGGAGGTAACTCAGGATCAGTAATGTAATGTATGTACACAGTGACTGCACCGGCAGAATAGTGAGTGCAGCTTTGGAGTATAATACAGGATGTAACTCAGGATCAGTAATGTAATGTATGTACACAGTAACTGCACCAGCAGAATAGTGAGTACAGCTGTGGAGTATAATACAGGATGTAACTAAGGATCAGTCATGTAATGTATGTACATAGTGACTGCACCAGCAGAATAGTGAGTGCAGCTCTGGGGTATAATACAGGACGTAACTCAGGATAAGTAATGTAATGTATGTACACAGTGACTGCACCAGCAGAATAGTGAGTGCAGCTCTGGGGTATAATACAGGACGTAACTCAGGATCAGTAATGTAATGTATGTACACAGTGACTGCACCAGCAGAATAGTGAGTGCAGCTCTGGGGTATAATGCAGGATGTAACTCAGGATCAGTAATGTAATGTATGTACACAGTGACTGCACCAGCAGAATAGTGATCACAGCTCTGGAGTATAATACAGGAGGTAACTCAGGATCAGTAATGTAATGTATGAACATAGTGACTGCACCAGCAGAATAATGAGTGCAGCTCTGGAGTATAATACAGGAGGTAACTCAGGATCAGTAATGTAATGTATGTACACAGTGACTGCACCAGCAGAATAGTGAGTGCAGCTCTGGGGTATAATACAGGATGTAACTCAGGATCAGTAATGTAATGTATGTACACAGTGACTGCACCCGCAGAATAGTGAGTGCAGCTCTGGGGTATAATGCAGGATGTAACTCAGGATCAGTAATGTAATGTATGTACACAGTGACTGCACCAGCAGAATAGTGAGCGCAGCTCTGGGGTATAATACAGGAGGTAACTCAGGATCAGTAATGTAATATATGTACACAGTGACTGCACCAGCAGAATAGTGAGTGCAGCTCTGGGGTATAATACAGGAGGTAACTCAGGATCAGTAATGTAATGTACGTACACAGTGACTGCACCAGCAGAATAGTGAGTGCAGCTCTGGAGTATAATACAGGATGTAACTCAGGATCAGTAATGTAATGTATGTACACAGTGACTGCACCAGCAGAATAGTGAGTGCAGCTCTGGAGTATAATACAGGATGTAACTCAGGATCAGTAATGTAATGTATGTACACAGTGACTGCACCAGCAGAATAGTGAGTGCAGCTCTGGAGTATAATACAGGATGTAAGTCAGGATCAGAAATGTAATGTATGAACACAGTGACTGCACCAGCAGAATAGTGAGTGCAGCTCTGGAGTATAATACAGGATGTAACTCAGGATCAGTAATATAATGTATGTACACAGTGACTGTAACAGCAGAATAGTGAGTGCAGCTCTGGAGTATAATACAGGATGTAACTCAGGATCAGTAATGTAATGTATGTACACAGTAACTGCACCAGCAGAATATTGAGTGCAGCTCTGGAGTATAGTACAGGATGTAACTCAGGATCAGTAATGTAATGTATGTACACAGTGGCAGCACCAGCAGAATAGTGAGTGCAGCTCTGGTGGATAATACAGGATCAGTAATGTAATGTATGTACACAGTGACTGCACCAGCAGAATAGCGAGTGCAGCTCTGGGGTATAATACAGGACATAACTCAGGATCAGTAATGTAATGCATGTACACAGTGACTGCACCAGTAGAATAATGAGTGCAGCTCTGGGGTATAATACAGGATGTAACTCAGGATCAGTAATGTAATGTATGTACACAATGACTGCACCAGCAGAATAGTGAGTGCAGCTCTGGGGTATAATACAGGATGTAACTCAGGATCAGTAATGTAATGTATGTACACAGTGACTGCACCCGCAGAATAGTGAGTGCAGCTCTGGGGTATAATGCAGGATGTAACTCAGGATCAGTAATGTAATGTATGTACACAGTGACTGCACCAGCAGAATAGTGAGCGCAGCTCTGGGGTATAATACAGGAGGTAACTCAGGATCAGTAATGTAATGTATGTACACAGAGACTGCACCAGCAGAATAGTGAGTGCAGCTCTGGGGTATAATACAGGAGGTAACTCAGGATCAGTAATGTAATGTACGTACACAGTGACTGCACCAGCAGAATAGTGAGTGCAGCTCTGGAGTATAATACAGGATGTAACTCAGGATCAGTAATGTAATGTATGTACACAGTGACTGCACCAGCAGAATAGTGAGTGCAGCTCTGGAGTATAATACAGGAGGTAACACAGGATCAGTAATGTAATGTATGTACACAGTGACTGCACCAGCAGAATAGTGAGTGCAGCTCTGGAGTATAATACAGGATGTAACTTAGGATCAGTAATGTAATGTATGTACACAGTGACTGCACCAGCAGAATAGTGAGTGCAGCTCTGGAGTATAATACAGGATGTAAGTCAGGATCAGTAATGTAATGTATGAACACAGTGACTGCACCAGCAGAATAGTGAGTGCAGCTCTGGAGTATAATACAGGATGTAACTCAGGATCAGTAATGTAATGTATGTACACAGTGACTGCACCAGCAGAATAGTGAGTGCAGCTCTGGAGTATAATACAGGATGTAACTCAGGATCAGTAATGTAATGTATGTACACAGTGACTGCACCAGCAGAATAGTGAGTGCAGCTCTGGAGTATAATACAGGATGTAACTCAGGATCAGTAATGTAATGTATGTACACAGTGACTGTAACAGCAGAATAGTGAGTGCAGCTCTGGAGTATAGTACAGGATGTAACTCAGGATCAGTAATGTAATGTATGTACACAGTAATTGCACCAGCAGAATATTGAGTGCAGCTCTGGAGTATAGTACAGGATGTAACTCAGGATCAGTAATGTAATGTAATGTAATGTTTGTACCAGTGGTGGCTCGGTGTTAAGTGTTTCACCCATGGTGTCCACAGACCAGAGTTCGATTCCCCAGTAAGACGTGGCAGGCTTTGCATTGTTGCATTAATTGTCGGTTTAATGTGACTTCAGTCTGCCACGTAAATGAAATGGTTCCTGCCGACAGGGCCTGTATAGACATCGGGCTTCCTGTGCGATGGCTCCAGACATAGAAATTTAAGTCTTTCCATTTTTAGGGCAGCACAGTGGCGCAGTGGTTAGCACAGTAGCCTTGCAGCGCTGGAGTCCTGGGTTCAAATCCCACCAAGGACAACATCTGCAAAGAGTTTGTATGTTCTCTCTGTGTTTGCATGGGTTTCCTCCGGGTACTCCGGTCTCCTCCCACATTCCAAAGACATACTGATAGGGAATTTAGATTGTTAGCCACAACGGGGACAGTGATGATAATGTGTGAAAACTGTAATATGTTAGCGCTATATAAAAATAAAGATTGGAGCAGAACAATATTGTATCATACAATTATTAGGTTCTGTAGAAGGACGTAGATCTGGGGATTTATTATGATGGAATATAGGCTGAACTGGATGGACAAATGTCTTTTTTCGGCCTTACTAACTATGTTACTATGTTACACAGTGACTGTACCAGCAGAATAGTGAGTGCAGCTCTGGAGTATAATATAGGATGTAACTTCGAATCAGTAAAGGATCAGTAATGTAATGTAGCATATATACTCATGTATAAGCAAAGTTTTTCAGTACTTTTTTGTGTGCTAAAAACTCCCCCTCGGCTTATACATACAGTTAGGGCCAGAAATATTTGGACAGTGACACAAGTTTTGTTATTTTAGCTGTTTACAAAAACATGTTCAGAAATACAATTATATATATGTAATATGGGCTGAAAGTGCACACTCCCAGCTGCAATATGATAGTTTCCACATCCAAATCGGAGAAAGGGTTTAGGAATCATAGCTCTGTAATGCATAGCGTCCTCTTTTTCAAGGGACCAAAAGTAATTGGACAATGGACTCTAAGGGCTGCAATTAACTCTGAAGGCGTCTCCCTCGTTAACCTGTAATCAATGAAGTAGTTAAAAGGTCAGGGGTGGATTCCAGGTGTGTGGTTTTGCATTTGGAAGCTGTTGCTGTGAGCAGACAACATGCGGTCAAAGGAACTCTCAATTGAGGTGAAGCAGAACATCCTGAGGCTGAAAAAAAAGAAAAAATCCATCAGAGAGATAGCAGACATGCTTGGAGTAGCAAAATCAACAGTTGGGTACATTCTGAGAAAAAAGGAATTGACTGGTGAGCTTGGGAACTCAAAAAGGCCTGGGCGTCCACGGATGACAACAGTGGTGGATGATCGCCGCATACTTAATTTGGTGAAGAAGAACCCGTTCACAACATCAACTGAAGTCCAGAACACTCTCAGTGAAGTAGGTGTATCTGTCTCTAAGTCAACAGTAAAGAGAAGACTCCATGACAGTAAATACAAAGGGTTCACATCCAGATGCAAACCATTCATCAATACCAAAAATAGACAGAAAAACACCTCAAGAAGCCAGCTCAGTTCTGGAAAAGTATTCTATGGACAGATGAGACAAAGATCAACCTGTACCAGAATGATGGGGAGAAGAAAGGGAACGGCACATCATCCAAGGCACACCACATCCTCTGTAAAACATGGTGGAGGCAACGTGATGGCATGGGCATGCATGGCTTTCAATGGCACTGGGTCACTTGTGTTTATTGATGACATAAGAGCAGACAAGAGTAGCCGGATGAATTCTGAAGTGTACCGGGATATACTTTCAGCCGAGATTCAGCCAAATGCTGCAAAGTTGATTGGACGGCGCTTCATAGTACAGATGGACAATGACCCCAAGCATACAGCCAAAGCTACCCAGGAGTTCATGAGTGCCAAAAAGTGGAACATTCTGCAATGGCCAAGTCAATCTCCAGATCTAAACCCAATTGAGCATGCATTTCACTTGCTCAAATCCAGACTTAAGACGGAAAGACCCACAAACAAGCAAGACCTGAAGGCTGCGGCTGTAAAGGCCTGGCAAAGCATTAAGAAGGAGGAAACCCAGCGTTTGGTGATGTCCATGGGTTCCAGACTTAAGGCAGTGATTGCCTCCAAAGGATTTGCAACAAAATATTGAAAATAAAAATATTTTGTTTGGGTTATGTTTATTTGTCCAATTACTTTTGACCTCCTAAAATGTGGAGTGTTTGTAAAGAAATGTGTACAATTCCTACATTTTCTCTCAGATATTTTTGTTCAACCCTTCAAATTAAACGTTACAATCTGCACTTGAATTCTGTTGTAGAGGTTTCATTTCAAATCCAATGTGGTGGCATGCAGAGCCCAACTCGCGAAAATTGTGTCACTGTCCAAATATTTCTGGCCCTAACTGTAAGTCATAACATTTTGTTAATGTCACTGTTTTATCTGCTTCTGTTCTGCAAGTCCTCTCAAAGATGAGCAGTAGGGTTGAACGACTTTTACTTTTTTAGGATCGAGTCGAGTGAAATCAGCCGATTATCGCGAAAAGTCGGGGATCGACCTAAACACGAAACCCAATGCAAGTCAATGGGGGAGCATAGTCGGCAGTGAGTGGAGGCCAGGAAAACACCTACACTGCCCATTTTATTGGCAAAAACATCCATTCTTGTTACTGAAGCTTGTCAATCTTAATTTACCTTATAATAATAGTAAGGCATTGGAAATTGGGGGTCATTTGGCTAAAGTTGTGGGGGGTAGGGCTGGTTCAAGTAATTAGTGGGCCCAGGAAATCTGGACCACGTCACGGCAGTGGAGCAGGGAGAGGTAAGTATTTCAACTTTGCAAGTGCTGTGATCCTGAGCAAGCAGGGGGGGGCCCACTCGTTGGCATAGGCACTGGCACAGGGCCCCTCAAAGTACGGCGGTGTGTTTGCACGGTGGGGGCGCCTCCCACCGGCAGCGACACTTTTGCGTACTATGAGGGGCCCTGTGCCAGTGACGTCGCCAACGAGTATGCCCCTCCCACCTGATGAAGGAACCTGCACTTTCATCTGCACCTTCCTCTTTGTCCCCGTGTAAGGTGGTATGGTATGCGGGAAGTGGAACCTGACTTTCAGCAGGGTCACATTCTGGCTGTGTAGAGTGCAAGGGGAATGTAGTGGTCTAGGGCAATGTACCAGCAGACTCATCTATCACTGGCTGGGCAATGGGCAGGATGAGGAGGAAACACAGATATAGGCCCAAATAATAAAGTGGGCTAAATGCAGTTCAAAATTGGTAACAGGACTAACCAGGCGTCATTACTTTGTTCAGTGGAGGACAACTGGAATGAGAGGCTGACACAGTGAGTAGGCCCAAATCAGTAATTAGTCTAAATGCAGATCAAAATTGGCAACAGTAGTAAACAGGCGGCACTGGTTTGTTCAGTGGAGGAGAACAGCCAGGAGCGGCAGACACCGTTAGTGGGGCCCAACCAAACTAGTAGGCCAAATGCAGTTAACAATTTGTAAATATAGGCCGAAAGCTTGAAGATCGAAGCTCAGGAAAACAAACCAGGAGAACACCTAGGAGCGGCAGACACCGTTAGTAGGCCCCAACCAAACTAGTAGGCCAAATGCAGTTAAATATCTGATATAGGCCGAAAGCCTGAAGATAGAAGCTCAGAAAATTAAACCAGGAGAACACCTTGGAGCGGCAGACACCGTTAGTAGGCCCCAACCAAACTAGTAGGCCAAATGCAGTGTAATATTAAAAATATAGGCCGAAAGCCTGAAGATAGAAGCTCAGGAAATTAAACCAGGAGAACACCTAGGAGCAGCAGACACCGTTAGTAGGCCCCAACCAAACTAGTAGGCCAAATGCAGTTTAATATTAAAAATATAGGCCGAAAGCCTGAAGATAGAAGCTCAGGACAGTAAACCAGGAGAACACCTAGGAGCGGCAGACACCGTCAGTAGGCCCCAACAAAACTAGTAGGCCAAATGCAGTTACATATCTGACATAGGCTGAAAGCCTGAAGATTGAAGCTCAGCTTTTTTCATTGGAGGACAACACCAAGGAGCGGCAGACACCGTTAGTAGGCCCCAACCAAACTAGTAGCCCAAATGCAGTTTCAGATTAAAAATATCAGCTGTATTGAGTGGCGCAGACAGACACAGGTAGTAATAGACTCAAACTCACAGATGATATATGGGTTTCATATGGTGCGTAATATCCTTGTGGTTTATTATATCTACCCATAAAGTACTGGCAAGGTAAGTGTATACTCCCAATACACATATATACCAAAAAAATGGAGTTCCATACACTAAGTAAATAAAATAGTATAAAGTTTATTGTAAACATACAAGATATTTCAAAATAAATAAACAAAAAAACACAAGAACAAAAAAGAGGCCCTAGTACAAATCAAGTGAAACCTGGGCACAAACATCACTCAACATCATCATGGTGTGAATAGTATACCGTTAATGGTTATATGAACTACTAATGCATCCTACATGAGTCATGGCATAATCCATATACCTATCTAAACAGCTCCTGAGACTAACTGTCACCAGTACTTAGCAGTCCCCTCAGATTGTTATATGAATCAGTGCCGTCACTGAGAGAGACAAGTGAATATGGACATTTCTAATAGAGCAGGAGCTTACCCATAGTGCGTGTGATGTGGCGCCCAGGGACCGTATCCACCCCTTGACGCGCGTTTCGCAGAAGCTTTTTCAGAAAGACACAGGTAGTAGGCCTTAAACTAAAAAGTTGGCTCAATGCAGTTTAAAAAAGGTTACAGGGGTACATGGGCAGCATTGGTGTGGTCAGCGGAGGACAATTGCAAGGAGGGACCGCAGACAGACTTAGTAAACCTAAAATAAAAAAAGTAGGCTCTATGCAGGTTTAAATAGGTTACAGGGGTACACAGGCAGCATTGGTGTGGTCAGCGAAAGACGATTGCAAGGAAGGATCGCAGACTCGCACGGGTGCTTGCGCCAAGTGGTGACCACGGCCCCGTGGGGGGAATCAGGCCATTTAGGGAGGTGTAAAAATGTCGTATTGTGGACATACAGCAGCTGCAAATGGAGAAATTGAAGCAGTCAGTAAGACCAGTCCAAAAGCAAGACATTTTTACAGGAAAGCTAGGTGTCGGCCGGGCAAGGTGGGGCAAATAAATTAGAAATCCATGATTGGTTCATTTTAATGAAGGTTAGATCATCAACATTTTGTGTAGCCAGACGAGTCCTTTTTTCGGTCAGTATTGAACCTGCAGCACTGAATACTCTTTCTGATAGGACACTAGCTGCCGGGCAAGTGAGCTCCAGCAATGCATATTCTGCCAATTCTGGCCAGGTGTCTAGTTTAGATGCCCAGTAATCAAATGGGAATGACGGTTGAGGGAGAACATCGATAAGGGAGGAAAAGTAGTTCATAACCATACTGGACAAATGTTGTCTCCTGTCACTTTGAATTGATGCTGCAGTACCTGTCGTGTCTGCGGTCATTGCGAATTCACTCCACAACCTCGTCATAAAACCCCTCTGTCCAACGCCACTTCGGATTTGTGCACCTCTAACACCTCTGCCCTGTTGCCCCCTGCAGCTAGTGTGAGAACCATCACCGCCGCTGTGTGCTGGGAATGCCCGAACCAAACGGTCAACAAGAGTTGCTTGTTTGGTTGCCAATATTTGCTCAAGGTTCTCATGTGGCATGATATTTTGTAATTTTCCTTTATATCGTGGATCCAGGAGGCAGACCAACCAGTAATCGTCATCGGTCATCATTTTGATAATACGGGGGTCCCTTTTTAGGATACACAAGGCATAATTCGCCATGTGGGCCAATGTTCCAGGTGTCAATTCACTGCTTGTGATGGGTTGAGGAGCACTTTCTGACAAATCAACATCATTTGTCTCCCTCAAAAACCCTGTACCTGACCTTGCAACGCCACCAGTTTCTATTGCCCCCTGAGAAGCTTCCTCCTCCCATAAATATTCATCCCCATCATCTTCCTCGTCCTCCTCCTCTTCATCCGCCACCTCGTCCAGGAGACTTCCCTGAGCAGACAATGGCTGACTGTCATCACGGCTACCCTCGTCCTCGTCTGCAGACGCTTGCTCCTTTATGTGCGTCAAACTTAACATCAGCAGACGCATTAGGGGGATGCTCATGCTTATGATGGCATCGTCTGCACTAACCAGCCGTGTGCATTCCTCAAAACACTGAAGGACTTGACACAGATCTTTTACCTTCGACCACTGCACACCTGACAACTCCATGTCTGCCATCCAACTGCCTGCCCGTGTATGTGTATCCTCCCACAAATACATAACAGCACGCCTCTGTTCGCACAGCCTCTGAAGCATGTGCAGTGTTGAGTTCCACCTTGTTGCAACGTCGATGATTAAGCGATGCTGGGGATGATTCAAATATCGCTGATGGTTCTGCATACGGCTGGAGTGTACGGGCGAACGGCGGATGTGCGAGCAAAGTCTTCGCACCTTCAGGAGCAGGGCAGGCAACCCCGGATAATTTTTCAGGAAGCACTGCACCACCAGGTTCAAGGTGTGAGCCAGGCAAGGAATGTGTTTCAGTTGTGAAAGGGCTATGGCAGCCATGAAATTCCTTCCGTTATCACTGACTACCTTTCCTGCCTCAAGATGTACACTGCCCAGCCATGACTTAGTTTCTTGCTGCAAGAAGTCGGACAGAACTTCCGCGGTGTGTCTGTTGTCACCCAAACACTTCATTTCCAACACAGCCTACTGATGCTTCCCACAAGCTGTTCCATAATGGGACCCCACAGTTGCAACACTGGCAGCTGCGGATGGAGTGGTCGTGCGACTGCGCTCTGTGGATGAGCTTTCGCTTCTGGAGGAGGAGGAGGGGCAAATGCCTACAGCCAACTGTTTCCTAGACTGTGAGCTAGGCAGAACTGTGCCACTATGGCTGTCCCCTGTGTACCCTGCATCCACCACATTAACCCAGTGTGCCGTGATGGACACATAATGTCCCTGGCCATACCTACTGGTCCATGCATCTGTTGTGAGGTGCACCTTTCTACTGACTGATTGCCTGAGTGCATGGACAATTTGGTCTTTGACATGCTGGTGGAGGGCTGGGATGGCTTTTCTCGCAAAGAAGTGTCGACTGGGTAGGTCATAGCGTGGTACTGCGTAGGCCATCAGGGCTTTGAAAGCTTCGCTTTCAACCAACCGGTAGGGCATCATCTCTAACGAGATTAGTCTAGCAATGTGGGCGTTCAAATCCTGTGTACGCGGATGAGAGGCTGAGTACTTCCTTTTCCTAACGAGAGTCTCTTGTAGGATAAGCTGGACTGGAGAGCTGCATATGGTGGAACTAGCAGGGGTGGTGGTGGACATGGCAGACTGAGAGAGGGTTGGTGATGGTATTCTTGCTGTTGGCCTACCTACAGTGTTTCCTACCAAGAATCTGGTGATTCCCTGACTGCTTTGGCCTTGCGACGATACCTCCACATTTGCTGCAGGTGGTGTTGTAAACGGTGGGCTTACAGTGAGGGAAGGAATGTAGCATTGCTGACTAGCTTCATTGTGAGTGGGTGCAACAACTTTACGGGACATTTGGTAGTTAGTCCTGGCTTGCAAGTGCATGGTGGTCAAATGTCTACGCATGCAATTTGTATTTAAATTTTTGACATTCTGACCTCTGCTAAAGGTCCTTGAGCATTTATTACAGATCACTTTGCACCGATCATTCGGATCTTGGTTAAAAAATTGCCAGACTTCAGTCTTCCTACTATCGGATACCTTTTCAGGCATTGCAGACTGAGCTACTGTAACCGGATGGCCACGCGGTCCTACAACTGTTTTTGGTTTTGACATACGTTTTGGCCAGATACAGGCCTGGCAGATGAAAGCTGTTGCGATGTTGATGCCTGCTGCGGCTCCTCCTCCTCTGCTTCAGAGCTACTGCCGCCTGCACCCTGTTCCCCCAATGGCTGCCAATCGGGGTCAACAACTGGGTCATCTATTACCTCTTCTATGTCCTGTGCACCTTCCTCTGTGTCACCGTGTAAGCCGGTGCTAAAGCGTTCGTGAAGGGGCTCCATAGTCTCATCAGGGTCAGATTCTGGCTCAATACACTGCGAAGGCAAAGTTGTGATCTGAGTCAAAGGAACAGCATAGTAATCTGGCTGTGGCTGTGCATCTGTGCACTCCATGTCCGATTCATCTTGCAATGGGCATGGCCTTTTAACAATTTCCCTTTCTAACCCAGGAACGGTATGTGTAAAAAGCTCCATGGAGTAACCCGTTGTGTTGCCTGACGCATCCTTCTCTGTTGTTCTGGGTGAAGGACAGAAGGAAGCGACTTGTTCCTGACCGGGAGCATCCACTGACGACGCGCTGCTTTTACATTTTGCACTTTCCGAAGAGGAGGCGAAAGAGCTAGAGGCAGAGTCAGGAAGGAAAGCCAAAACTTGTTCTTGCTGCTCCAACTTTAAAAGCGGTTTTCCTACTCCCAGAAAAGGGAGCGTTCGTGGCCTTGTGTAGCCAGACGACGAACCTGGCTCAACAACTCAAGACTTAGGTGCTATATTGCTTTTCCCACGACCACCTGATGCTCCACCACCACTACCATCATTAAGAGCTGGCAATGACCGCCCACGGCCACGACCTCTTCCACCAGACTTCCTCATTCTTGGAAAAATGTAACCAAACTAACAAACGTTATATGGTACTGTAAAACAAGGTGGACGCAAAATTGTTGTGAGTTTAAATCTCCCTTTATAGGTGTGTGAGACTGCAGGGACCCACTGTATTACACTACACAGTTTGAGTGACAGAAAGTGGATGACAGATATATCAAAAAATACAAGGGCTGTAGTAGAATTTCAATCTCCCTACAATGATCAAAGGACAAGTATGGCAGCAATAAAAAGGACTGCTGCACACAAAAGAGTGTGGACAAAGAAACAAGATAACTGTGCAGAAAGGAGCAACAGGATTTTTGCTTTGAAAAAAAGCAGTTGGTTTGCACAGCGGCGTACAAACAGCAATGCAGCTATCAGGGAGCCTTATAAGCTACAGAGCTGATGCACAGAAATGTAGCCTCTACTGTCCCTGCAAACAAAAGGTGGTGTTGGACAGTGGAAATCGCTACAGCACAAGCGGTTTGGGGGTTAATGTACCCTCCCTGACGCTATCCCTGCTTCAGACGAAGCGGCAGCAACACCTCTCCCTACGCTCAGATCGGCATAAGTAAGATGGCGGTCGGCGGGAACGCCCCTTTATAGCCCCTGTGATGCCACAGAAAGCAAGCCAATCACTGCAATGCCCTTCTCTAAGATGGTGGGGACTGAGACCTATGTCATCACGCTGCCCACACTCTGCGTCCACCTTCATTGGTTGAGAAATGGCGCTGAACACGTCATATGAAACGCGACTTTGGCGCGAAGATCGCGTACCGCATGGCCGATCTCACACTGGGATCGGGTCGGGTTTCATGAAACCCGACTTTGCCGAAAGTCGGCGACTTATGAAATTGGCCGATCCGTTTCGCTCAACCCTAATGAGCAGTATCTAGCCCCTTCCTCACCACAGATTGGCAGCTTATTAACTGAATAGTGAGAGGACTAACAGAGTTTCACAGATGTGGTTTGTGGATCCACTGTGCCACGGACCACGGAGAGCCTGGAGGGGCATGACTAAGCTAGCACCGAACTGTTCACTAGAGCCTAGCCTCTGATAGTGAGGTTAGGCTTGCCTCCCAATGAATGCCAGATGCACCCAGTAGGACAGACTGGATGGTGCAGAAGGCAGAGTTGGTTTCAGAGTGCAGCAGGCAGAGCTTGATCTGAGTGCAGCAGGCAGAGCTTGAATCAAGATCTGCATCTGAGTGCAGCAGGCAGAATCTGCACCAGAGTGCAGCAGATAGGATCTGCACCAGAGTGCAGCGGGTAGAATCTGCACCAGAGTGCAGTGGGCAATATTTGCACAAGAGTGCAACAGGCAAGATCTGCACCAGAGTGCACCAGGAACTGGTATGCAACCTTACACAACTTAGACTGCAGAAAAGGAAGGTTGCTCAGGCACCTCCCTAGTGGGTAGGAAACAATATATACATACTGCCCCACAGCCATTGGCTGGGGAGGAAATAGCAAGTGCACTCAATGGCCCTTTAAGAGGGCGGAAGCGCATGCTCGCGTGCCTTAAGGACATGACTGGGAGCCCAGCTGGAAGCTCTGCTGGACGCATGCAGAGCATGGGGAAGGAAGGAGCTGACCGCAGCGCAGGTGAGTGAAGTGACACGACGGAGACCCAGCCTGTCAGTTTTTTCCCTGAAAACGTGCTACCTCAAAGTTCGGCACTTTACATGGCACCATCTGTTCACAGTGTACACTGTCCACCGCACCCTCTGTCCACCACACCCTCTGTCCACCGCACCCTCTGTCCACTGCACCCACTGTCCACTGCACCCTCTGTCCATCACACCCTCTGTCCATCGCACCCTCTGCCCACTGCACCATCTGTCCACCGCACCTTCTGTCCACCGCACCCTCTGTCCACCGCATCCTGTGTCCACTGCACACTCTGTCCACCGCACCCTCTGTCCACCGCACCATCTGTCCATCGCACCCTTTTTCCATCTCACCCTCTATCCACCGCACCCTCTGTCCACTGCACCCTCTGTCTACTACACCCACTGTCCACTGCACCCTCTGTCCACTGCACCCTCTATCCACCGCACCCTCTGTCCACTGCACCCTCTGTCTACTACACCCACTGTCCACCGCACCATCTGTCCACCACACTTTCTGTCCACTGCCCCCTCTGTCCACTGCACCCTCTGTCCACTGCACCCTCTGTCCACTGCACACTCTGTCCACCGCACCCTCTGTCCACCGCACCATCTGTCCATCGCACCCTTTTTCCATCTCACCCTCTATCCACCGCACCCTCTGTCCACTGCACCCTCTGTCTACTACACCCACTGTCCACCGCACCATCTGTCCACCACACTTTCTGTCCACTGCCCCCTCTGTCCACTGCACCCTCTGTCCACTGCACCCTCTGTCCACTGCACACTCTGTCCACTGCACCCTCTTTCCATCTCACCCTCTATCCACTGCTCCCTCTGTCCACTGCACCCTCTTTCCATCGCACCCTCTGTTCACTGCACCCTCTGTCCACTGCACCCTCTGTCCACCACCCCCTCTGTCCACCGCATGTACCATAGAAATCCCTGCTGTCATGTAATGTCATTTATATACTGCACATTTTCCTTAGTGGATGTGAGGATCGAAGAGGCCTTTTTACATTAAAGGTTGCTGCAGAGGGAGAGACGGTTGTAGAGCAGCCCTAGGTGCCTGAGTCCTAGTGTAACAGTGGAGCCAGAAGTGGCCGCATTCAGCCAGAGGCTCAGGTGTGCAGAGGCTTCATGGCTGGCAGTGGGAATGTCCTCACTTGTTATCTAGGTCTGCTAAGAGCAAAGTTTAGCCACCATGTCTCCTGAGAAGACGTTACTGATGCATCCCCAGTAGGGTTGAGCGAAACGGGTCGAACATTTTCAAAAGTCGCCGACTTTTGGCTAAGTCGGGGTTTCATGAAACCCGATCCGACCCCTGTGCGGGGTCGGCCATGCGGTACGCGACTTTCGCGCCAAAGTCGCGTTTCAATGACGCGAAAAGCGCCATTTCTCAGCCAATGAAGGTAAACGCAGAGTGTGGGCAGCGTGATGACATAGGTCCTGGTCCCCACCATCTTTGAGAAGGGCATTGCAGTGATTGGCTTGCTGTCTGCGACGTCACAGGGGCTATAAAGAGGCGTTCCCGCCGACCGCCATCTTACTGCTGCTGATCTGAGCTTAGGGAGAGGTTGCTGCCGCTTTGTCAGAAGCAGGGATAGCGTTAGGCAGGGTCCATTAACCACCAAACCGCTTGTGCTGCAGCGATTTGCACTGTCCAACACCACCCTCGGTGTGCAGGGACAGTGGAAGTTTTTTTTTTTTTTTTTTTCCCCTCAGCGCTGTAGCTCATTGGGCTGCCCTAGAAGGCTCCCTGATAGCTGCATTGCTGTGTGTACGCCGCTGTGCAAACCAACTGCTTTTTTCAAAGCACAAATCCTCTTGTTCCTTCCTTTCTGCACAGCTATCTTTTTTGTTTGTCCACACTTTTTATTTCATTTGTGCATCAGTCCACTCCTTATTGCTGCCTGCCATACCTGGCTGAGATTACTGCAGGCAGGGAGATAGTAGCTGCCTGCCATACCTGGCTGAGATTACTGCAGGCAGGGAGATAGTAATTGTAGGACATTCCCTGTTTTTTTTTTTTTTTGGTGGGAGATTAAGATTGGCAATTTGGCATTTCTGCTAGAGTGCCATCCCTGTGTGTGCCATCTCTCTCACATAGTGGGCCATAGAAAGCCTTTTCATTTTTCTGTATTTTTTTTTGTGGGGTGTATAAATTCTCCCTGATAAAAATACAGTGGGAGATTAATATTAGCCTTTGGGCTTGTGTGCCAGTCCTGAGCGTGCCATCTCTCTCACAAATAGTGGGCCATAGAAAGCCTATTTAATTTTTTTTTGGGTTTTATAAATTTTCCCTGAAAAAAGGGAGATTAATATTGGCCTCTGGGCTTGTGTGCCAGTCCTGAGCGTGCCATCTGTGCCAGCCCTGAGCGTGCCATCTCTCTCACAAATAGTGGGCCATAGAAAGCCTATTTAATTTTTTTTTTTGGTTTTATAAATTCTCCCTGAAAAAAAGGGAGATTAATATTGGCCTCTGGGGTTGTGTGCCAGTTGTGAGCGTGCCATCTGTGCCAGTCCTGAGCGTGCCATCTCTCTCACAAATAGTGGGCCATAGAAAGCCTATTTAATTTTTTTTTTGGTTTTATAAATTTTCCCTGAAAAAAGGGAGATTAATATTGGCCTCTGGGCTTGTGTGCCAGTTGTGAGCGTGCCATCTGTGCCAGTTGTGAGCGTGCCATCTCTCTCACAAATAGTGGGCCATAGAAAGCCTATTTAATTTTTTATTTTGGTTTTATAAATTTTCCCTGAAAAAAGGGAGATTAATATTGGCCTCTGGGCTTGTGTGCCAGTTGTGAGCGTGCCATCTGTGCCAGTCCTGAGCGTGCCATCTCTCTCACAAATAGTGGGCCATAGAAAGCCTATTTAATTTTTTTTTTGGTTTTATAAATTCTCCCTGAAAAAAAGGGAGATTAATATTGGCCTCTGGGCTTGTGTGCCAGTTGTGAGCGTGCCATCTGTGCCAGTCCTGAGCGTGCCATCTCTCTCACAAATAGTGGGCCATAGAAAGCCTATTTAAATATTTTTTTGGTTTTATAAATTCTCCCAGAAAAAAAGGGAGATTAATATTGGCCTCTGGGCTTCTGTGCCAGTCCTGAGCGTGCCATCTGTGCCAGTCCTGAGCGTGCCATCTCTCTCACAAATAGTGGGCCATAGAAAGCCTATTTAAATATTTTTTTGGTTTTATAAATTCTCCCAGAAAAAAAGGGAGATTAATATTGGCCTCTGGGCTTCTGTGCCAGTCCTGAGCGTGCCATCTGTGCCAGTCCTGAGCGTCCCATCTCTCTCACAAATAGTGGGCCATAGAAAGCCTATTTTTTTTTTTTGGGGGGTTTTAGAAATTCTCCCTGAAAAAAAAAGGGAGATTAATATTGCCCTTTGGGCTTGTGTGCCAGTACTAAGCGTGCCATCTCTCTCTCTCTCTCTCTCAGTCAGTGGGCCATAGAACGCCTATTTTTGGTTTTATTTGTTTTCTAAATTCTCCCTGAAAAAATCATTTTATTTTATTTGGTTTCTAAATTCTTCCTGATAAAATCATATTTTTTTTATTATTTTTTTTCTAAAGTCTCCCTGAAAAAAACAAAACAAAACAAAAAAACAAACAAAAAAAACAGTGGGGGATTAATATTGGCCTTTCTGCTTGTGTGCCAGTCTTGACTCCTGTGTGCGTCATCTCTCACTCAGTGGGCCATAGAACGCCTATTTTTTGTTTTATTAGTTTTATAAATTCTCCCTGAAAAAATCATTTTATTTTATTTGGTTTCTAAATTCTTCCTGATAAAATCATATTTTTTTTATTATTTTTTTTTCTAAAGTCTCCCTGAAAAAAAAAAAAAAAAACAACCAAAAAAAACAGTGGGAGATTAATATTGGCCTTTCTGCTTGTGTGCCAGTCTTGACTCCTGGGTGTGCCATCTCTCTCTCTCTCTCTCTCTCTCTCTCTCTCTCCAATTGTGGTCCATAGAAAGCCTATATTTTTTTTCCTTGATTTGGGTTCCAAAATCTACCAGAGAAAATAACTCCATCAATCATTGGTAGAAAAATATTGGCCTCTGGGCTTGTGTGCCACTCCTGATTCCTGTGTGCGTCATCTCTCACTCAGTGGCCCATAGAAAGCATATAGTTTGTTACATTTGTTTTCTAAATTCTCCCTGCAAAAATCTATTTTTTTTTTTTTTTTGGTGTTTCTAAAGTGTTCCTGAAAAAAATAAAAATAAAAAAAAAATAATAGTGTGACATTAATATTAACATTTGTGCTTCAGTGACAGTCCTGCGTGTGGGGCATCTCTCTAATTTGCAGCCACCAAAAACAGAGTGTGTAACATTGGGCCTGATTTTCGTTGTGGTCTCACCAACCTGTAAAGGGGTAGCTAAATCATACTGAAGTTATAGCTCACCGTGTAAGTTGTGTGACTGCAACAAATAACGTTAGTTTGGTTACGTTTTTAAAACAATGAGGAAGTCTAGTGGAAGAGGTCGTGGCCGGGGGCGTTCATTGTCAGCTGGTAATGAGGGTAGTGGTAGTGGTGGAGCATCAGGTGGTCGTGGGGAAAAAAATATTGCACCTAAGTCTGGAGCTGTGGAGCCAGGTTCGTCGTCCGGCTACACAAGGCCTCGAACGCTCCCTTTTCTGGGATTAGGAAAACCGCTTTTAAAGCCGGAGCAGCAAGAGCAAGTTTTGGCTTATCTTGCTGACTCAGCCTCTAGCTCTTTTGCCTCCTCTCGTGAAACTGGTAAAAGTAAAAGCAGCGCGTCGTTAGTGGATGTTCACGGTCAGGGACAAGTCACTTCCTTGTCCTCTTCAGCAAAAACAACAACAGAGAAGAATGCAGCAGGCGACACAACGGGTTACTCCATGGAGCTCTTTACACATACCGTCCCTGGCTTAGAAAGTGAAGCAGTTAACAGTCCATGCCCATTACAAGTTGAATCTGACATGGAGTGCACTGACGCACAGCCACAGCCAGACTACTATGCTGGTCCTTTGACTCAGACCACAACATTGCCCTCGCAGGGTGCTGATCAAGAATCAGACCCTGATGAGACTATGTTGCCCCATCACGAACGCTATACCACCAAACGACACGGTGACACAGACGAAGTTGCGCAGGAGGTACAAGAAGAGTTATTAGATGACCCAGTTCTTGACCCCGATTGGCAGCCATTGGGGGAACAGGGTGCAGGCGGCAGCAGTTCTGAAGCAGAGGAGGAGGAGGGGCCGCAGCAGGCATCAACATCGCCACAGGTTCCATCTGCCGGGCCCGTATCTTGCCCAAAACGCGTGGCAAAGCCAAAACCTGGTGGAGGACAGCGTGGCCATCCGGTTAAAGCTCAGTCTGCAATGCCTGAAAAGGTATCCGATGCTAGAAAGAGTGCAGTCTGGCATTTTTTTAAACAACATCCAATTGATCAGCGCAAAGTCATCTGTCAAAAATGTTCTACTTCCTTAAGCAGAGGTCAGAATCTGAAAAGTCTCAATACTAGTTGCATGCATAGACATTTAACCACCATGCATTTGAAAGCTTGGACTAACTACCAAACGTCCCTTAAGGTTGTTGCACCCTCGGCCAATGAAGCTAGTCATCAACGCAACATCCCTTCCGGCAGTGTAGGACCACCATTTAGCGCACCACCTGCTGTATCTGTGCAGGTATCTTTGCCAGGCCAAAGCAGTCAGGGTCAGGGAATCACCAGTTTCGTAGTAGGAAACACTGCATCTAGGGCACCGGTGGCAACAATACCATCTCCCACCGTCTCTCAGTCTGCCATGTCCACCGGCACCCCCGCTAGTTCCACGATCTCCAGCTCTCCAGTCCAGCTCACCCTACATGAGACTATGGTTAGAAAAAGGAAATACTTAGCCTCGCATCCGCGTACACAGGGTTTGAACGCCCACATAGCTAGACTAATCTCGTTAGAGATGATGCCCTACCGGTTAGTTGAAAGCGAAGCTTTCAAAGACCTGATGGACTACGCTGTACCACGCTACGAGCTACCCAGTCAACACTTTTTTTCCAGAAAAGCCATCCCAGCCCTCCACCAGCATGTTAAAGAGCGCATCGTCCATGCACTCAGGCAATCTGTGAGCACAAAGGTGCATCTGACAACAGATGCATGGACCAGTAGGCATGGCCAGGGACGTTACGTGTCCATCACGGCACACTGGGTAAATGTGGTGGATTCAGGGTCCACAGGGGACAGCAAGTTTGGGACAGTTCTGCCTAGCCCACGGTCTAGTAAACAGTTGTCTGTAGCCGTTCGCACCCCCTCCTCCTCCTCCTCCTCCTCGTCCTCCTGCAGAAGCAAGAGCTCGTCCACAGACCGCAGTCGCACAAACACTCCATCCGCACCTGCCACTGTTGCACACCAGGTCTCCCATTATGGGGCAGCTACTGGCAAACGTCAGCAGGCTGTATTGGCTATGAAGTGTTTGGGCGACAATAGACACACCGCGGAAGTTCTGTCCGAGTTCTTGCAGCAAGAAACGCAGTCGTGGCTGGGCACTGTAGATCTTGAGGCAGGCAAGGTAGTGAGTGATAACGGAAGGAATTTCATGGCTGCCATCTCCCTTTCCCAACTGAAACACATTCCTTGCCTGGCTCACACCTTAAACCTGGTGGTGCAGTGCTTCCTGAAAAGTTATCCGGGGTTATCCGACCTGCTCCTCAAAGTGCGTGGACTTTGCGCACATATCCGCCGTTCGCCTGTACACTCCAGCCGTATGCAGACCTATCAGCGTTCTTTGAACCTTCCCCAGCATCGCCTAATCATAGACGTTGCAACAAGGTGGAACTCAACACTGCACATGCTTCAGAGACTGTGCGAACAGAGGCGGGCTGTTATGTTTTTGTGGGAGGATACACATACACGGGCAGGCAGTAGGATGGCAGACATGGAGTTGTCAGGTGTGCAGTGGTCGAAGATTCAAGACATGTGTCAAGTCCTTCAGTGTTTTGAGGAATGCACACGGCTGGTTAGTGCAGACAACGCCATAATAAGCATGAGCATCCCCCTAATGCGTCTGCTGATGCAAAGTTTGACGCACATAAAGGATCAGGCGTCTGCACCAGAGGAAGAGGAAAGCCTTGATGACAGTCAGCGATTGTCTGGTCAGGGCAGTGTACATGACGAGGTACCGGGCGAAGAGGAGGTGGAGGATGAGGAGGATGATGGGGATGAGTATATTTTTAATGAGGAAGCTTTCCCGGGGGCACGGGAAATTGGTGGCGTGGCAAGGCCGGGTTCTGGTTTTTTGAGGGACACAAGTGACGTAGATTTGCCTGCAACTGCCCCTCAACCAAGCACAACCGCAGATTTGACAACGGGAACTTTGGCCCACATGGCGGATTATGCCTTGCGTATCCTCAAAAGGGACACACGCATTACAAAAATGATGAACGATGACGATTACTGGTTGGCCTGCCTCCTTGATCCTCGCTATAAAGGCAAATTGCAAAATATTATGCCACATGAGAACTTGGAACTAATATTAGCAACAAAACAATCAACTCTTGTTGACCGTTTGCTTCTGGCATTCCCTGCACACAGCGCCCGTGATCGTTCTCACACGAGCTCCAGGGGCCAGCAGACCAGAGGTGTTAGAGGGGCAGAAATCAGAAGTGGCGTTGGACAGAGGGGTTTTCTGACCAGGTTGTGGAGTGATTTTTCTATGACCGCAGACAGGACAGGTACTGCAGCATCAATTCAAAGTGACAGGAGACAACATTTGTCCAGTATGGTTACAAACTATTTTTCATCCCTTATCGACGTTCTCCCTCAACCGTCATTCCCATTTGATTACTGGGCATCCAAATTAGACACCTGGCCAGAATTGGCAGAATATGCATTGCAGGAGCTTGCTTGCCCGGCAGCTAGTGTCCTATCAGAAAGAGTATTCAGTGCTGCAGGTTCAATACTAACAGAAAAAAGGACTCGTCTGGCTACCCAAAATGTAGATGATCTAACCTTCATTAAAATGAACCACAACTGGATTTCAAAATCTTTTGCCCCACCCTGCCCGGCTGACACCTAGCTTTCCTATGAAAAGGTCTTGCCTGTGGACTATTCTGAATGACTTTTCCAATCTCGTAATTTTCTTCACCTGATTGTCCAGCATACGACATGTTTCCACCTCACGAAATGGCCAAACTCCCCACACGGGGCCGTGCTATCGCCACTTTGCGCTTGGACCCTTGAGAGTGCTGTTTGTCTGAAGAGGTGGGTGTGGCCGCTTTTGGTCGACGGCACTGCCACTGGGTCCCTCATAGTACAATAAAGTGTCTCTGGTGGTGGTGGTGCGCACCCAACGTCAGACACACCGTTGTAATATGAGGGGCCCTGTGCCTGTACCGCCGGCCACAAGACAGTTCCCCCCCCCAGCTCAAACAGTGCTCTACCACTAGCAAAATTATCTCTCACAGCTTCACCAATGTGTAGTCTAGGCGCTGACATCCTTCAATGCCTGGCACTGACAATACCATTGTTTTGACATTTTTGTTATGTTAGGCCTTCGAAGCCTGTCTGCGGTCCCTTCTTTCTACAACTACTACACTGACCAGGCCACTGCTGGCCGTGTTACCCTGGAACCAATTTAAAAGTGCCTACAGTCAGCCCAATTTTGTTATGTTAGGCCTTGGAAGCCTGTCTGCGGTCACTCCTTCCACTAGACTTCCACTGACCATACACTGCTGCCCATGTACCCCTGGAACCAATTTAAAGTGCCTACAGCCAGCCCAATTTTGTTATGTTAGGCCTTCGAAGCCTGTCTGCGGTCACTCCTTCCACTAGACTTCCACTGACCAGACCACTGCTGCCCGTGTACCCCTGCAACCAATTTAAAAGTGCCTACAGCCAGCCCAAGTTTGTTATGTTAGGCCTTCGAAGCCTGTCTGCGGTCACTCCTTCCACTAGACTTCCACTGACCAGACCACTGCTGCCCGTGTACCCCTGGAACCAATTTAAAAGTGCCTACAGCCAGCCCAAGTTTGTTATGTTAGGCCTTCGAAGCCTGTCTGCGGTCACTCCTTCCACTAGACTTCCACAGACCAGACCACTGCTGCCCGTGTACCCCTGGAACCAATTTAAAAGTGCCTACAGCCAGCCCAAGTTTGTTATGTTAGGCCTTGGAAGCCTGTCTGCGGTCACTCCTTCCACTAGACTTCCACTGACCAGACCACTGCTGCCCGTGTACCCCTGGAACCAATTTAAAAGTGCCTACAGCCAGCCCAAGTTTGTTATGTTAGGCCTTCGAAGCCTGTCTGCGGTCACTCCTTCCACTAGACTTCCACTGACCAGACCACTGCTGCCCGTGTACCCCTGGAACCAATTTAAAAGTGCCTACAGCCAGCCCAAGTTTGTTATGTTAGGCCTTCGAAGCCTGTCTGCGGTCACTCCTTCCACTAGACTTCCACAGACCAGACCACTGCTGCCCGTGTACCCCTGGAACCAATTTAAAAGTGCCTACAGCCAGCCCAAGTTTGTTATGTTAGGCCTTGGAAGCCTGTCTGCGGTCACTCCTTCCACTAGACTTCCACTGACCAGACCACTGCTGCCCGTGTACCCCTGGAACCAATTTAAAAGTGCCTACAGCCAGCCCAAGTTTGTTATGTTAGGCCTTCGAAGCCTGTCTGCGGTCACTCCTTCCACTAGACTTCCACAGACAAGACCACTGCTGCCCGTGTACCCCTGGAACCAATTTAAAAGTGCCTACAGCCAGCCCAAGTTTGTTATGTTAGGCCTTCGAAGCCTGTCTGCGGTCACTCCTTCCACTAGACTTCCACTGAACAGACCACTGCTGCCCGTGTACCCCTGGAACCAATTTAAAAGTGCCTACAGCCAGCCCAAGTTTGTTATGTTAGGCCTTCGAAGCCTGTCTGCGGTCACTCCTTCCACTAGACTTCCACAGACCAGACCACTGCTGCCCGTGTACCCCTGGAACCAATTTAAAAGTGCCTACAGCCAGCCCAAGTTTGTTATGTTAGGCCTTGGAAGCCTGTCTGCGGTCACTCCTTCCACTAGACTTCCACTGACCAGACCACTGCTGCCCGTGTACCCCTGGAACCAATTTAAAAGTGCCTACAGCCAGCCCAAGTTTGTTATGTTAGGCCTTGGAAGCCTGTCTGCGGTCACTCCTTCCACTAGACTTCCACTGACCAGACCACTGCTGCCCGTGTACCCCTGGAACCAATTTAAAAGTGCCTACAGCCAGCCCAAGTTTGTTATGTTAGGCCTTCGAAGCCTGTCTGCGGTCACTCCTTCCACTAGACTTCCACAGACCAGACCACTGCTGCCCGTGTACCCCTGGAACCAATTTAAAAGTGCCTACAGCCAGCCCAAGTTTGTTATGTTAGGCCTTGGAAGCCTGTCTGCGGTCACTCCTTCCACTAGACTTCCACTGACCATACACTGCTGCCCATGTACCCCTGGAACAAATTTAAAAGTGCCTACAGCCAGCCCAAGTTTGTTATGTTAGGCCTTCGAAGCCTGTCTGCGTCCCGTTCTTTCAACTACAACTACACTGACCAGGCCACTGATGGCCGTGTTCCCCTGGAACCAATTTTAACTTGCCTACAGCCAGCCCTATGTTATTATGTTAGGCCTTCGAAGCCTGTCTGCGTCCCGTTCTTTCAACTACAACTACACTGACCAGGCCACTGATGGCCGTGTTCCCCTGGAACCAATTTTAACTTGCCTACAGCCAGCCCAATGTTAGGCCTTTGATGCCTGTCTGCCGTCACTCCTTCCACTAGGCCTCCACTGACCTGTCTATTGCTGCCCGTGTACCCCTTGAACCAACCTAATAAAATATTTAAAAAATTAATTTGATTATAAAAAATAAGATCGTGTTGAGATCTCAAATGCAGACATTTTAACAATCAAAACAAACACACAACAAATATCTGGAACTGTACTACAAAGGTCCAACAGCTACAATTTCTTTCTCCTGCAAGAAGTTAACTGAAAGTTTTTTGGAGTTGTTAACACAGATATGGCATCCACCGAGTGTTGTCCTGTCGCGTCTCCTTTAAATTATTTCCAATAAGATGTTAAACTATTAATTTAATAAAATCAATAATTAAAAAAATAATTGAGTAAGTCAAAAGCACATTGCAAATAAACATTAATTACAAATCAAGAAGCATGGCGCGTCCGAGGGTGAGTAGATACCGAATAAGAATATAATCACCCTCGGACGCGCAATGCTTATTTACAACAGCCTTCCTTCCTAAGAATCAGCCCTTTCGTGGTGTAGAGAGAGGTTGTGTTACACTCCAAGGTGTTCCCCGGGTTGCCTTTCATGAGCTTCGATCTTCCGGCTCTCGTTTAGTAGTTGGTGGAAACTACGCTGCATTAGGCCTACAAATTTGGTATGGGGTGTAGAGACAGGTTGTGTTACACTCCAAGGTTTTCACCAGGTTGCCTTTCCTGAGCTTCTATCTTCAGGCTCTCATTAAATTGTGGTTAAATGGAACAACTGCATTTGGCGTACTAGTTGGTTTGGGGCCTACTATCGGTGTCTGCCGCTCCTTGCTGTTCTCCTGGTTTCCTGTCCTGAAATTCCATTTTCAGCCTCTCGTTAAGTAGTTGTTAATGTTAAACTGCATTTGGCCTACTAGTTGGGTTGGGGCCTACTATCGGTGTCTGCCACTCCTTGCTGTTCTCCTCCACTGAACAAAGCTGTGCCGCCTGTTTACTACGGTTGCCAATTTTGAACTGCATTTCGACTACTTACTGATTTGGCCCTACTCTCTGTGTCAGCCTCTCATTCCAGTTGTCCTCCACTGCAATGCCCCCTGGTTATTCCTGTGTTACCAATTTTGAACTGCATTTAGCCCACTTTCTTCTTTGGGCCTATATCTGTGTTTCCACTTCATCGTGCCCATTGCCCAGCCAGTGATAGATGAGTCTGCTGGTACATTGACCCATAACGCAACATTCCCCGTGCACGCTACACAACAACATTGTGACCCTGCTGAAAGTCAGGTTGCTCTTCCCGCATACCATACCACCTTACACGGGGACAAAGAGGAAGGTGCAGATGAAAGTGCAGGTTCCTTCATCAGGTGGGGGGAGGAATACTAGTTGGCGACGTCACTGGCACAGGGCCTCTCATAGTACGCAAAAGTGTTGCTGCCGGTGGGAGGCGCCCCCGCCGTGCAAACACACCGCTGTACTTTGAGGGGCCCTGTGCCAGTGCCAATGCCAACGAGTGGGCCCCCCCTGCTTGCTCAGGTTCACAGCACTTGCAAAGTTGAAATACTTACCTCTCCCTGCTCCACTGCCGTGACGTGGTCCAGATTTCCTGGGCCCACTAATTACTTGAACCAGCCCTACCCCCCACAACTTTAGCCAAATGACCCCCAATTTCAAATGCCTTCCAATTATTATAAGGTAAATTACGCTTGACAAGCTTCATTAAGAAGAATGGATGGTTTTGACATTAAAATGGGCACTCTAGGTGTTTTCCTGGCCCCCACTCACTGCCGACTATGCTGCCCCATTGACTTGCATTGGGTTTCGTGTTTCGGTCGATCCCGACTTTACGTCATAATCGGCCGATTTCACTCGACCCGACTTTGGACATAGTCGGGTTTCGCAAAACCCGGCTCGACTCTAAAAAGGTCAAGGTCGCTCAACTCTAATCCCCAGTAGTGGGAGACGGAATCTCTCCAGCAGATACTTTGTGCATTAAGTGGTCACATCAGATGTCACCTGCATGGAGTGGGAATGAGTGAGCTTTCTTGTGCTCTTCCTTAGGGGCCGGCTTCTCTCTGTTCCCTCCTCTGCAGGGTCTCCTGACCAGTATATCTGATGTGTTTTGGGCATCCAGCTTTCTGATGTCAAGTCCTCATTGAATAACAAATCAGAAGATCTTTATGAGTTACCAGACACATAGCACTAACGTTGGACAGTCGTGGGACCTTCATTAAGTGATTGACCTTCCACGCTCAACATCTTGTCCTTTTGAACTCATCATCGTCTTCATCCACCACATGTGACTGCGTCGGTATCTTCTTCTCTGCGCCTGAGAATCTGAGCAGCAGGAGGATACACTTTACAAAGTCAATTAGAAGCACTGACACATGTCAGGGAATGATTAGCGCAGAGAACCCAGAAGCTGAAGCGATACAATTCACGATTTTCACGCACGTTGCTTGGAAAATTCCTGAGACATCGGTGCCCTCTCTGGATCACGTCGTGGATGAATCACAGGAAACTCTTCCCAAACAACAAATACGCTTCAACCCATTAAAGGCTTCTTAATAAAATAATGCTGTTTGCGTGTCGTGACCCCTCGTGCTGCCGCTTTCTCATTTCCATTTCCAAAGCGTTCTTTTTTTCTTCTAATTGGTAACATGAAAGCATTAAAGCATTATGAAGCCCCATCATCTGTGCCTGGGACGTTTTCCCCTAGTAGAAGGATCATTTAGAATGACTGCTCATTGACTCATACAGGGTTAGGTATGGAGAACATTGCTGGATTGTCGAGGATGTTAGAATTGGGATTGACATGTGCTGTCTGTAATGGGGTCTACTGTGCTATAGTACCTCATTCAGCACCCCCCGTCCACTCTGCTTTTGCTGGATTCTGAATGAAGGATGCTGGCTGGAATTCCTTGATTACGTGAGAGCATATAAAAGCTGGTGCTACGCCACGTATTTCCAGTCTAAAAGAACACACTTTATTCACAGCACACAGAATATATAACACAGATACACAGGGCAGGCCAATAGAAAAAGCTGGCCAGACATACATTACAATAGCCACAGGGGGCCGGAGCCTGCTGATATTTACTGTGGGAATTACAAAGGTGGGGGAGGTCAGAAGGAGAATATCTTGTCCCCTCTGACCAGGTGCGCAGCCTGTGGACTGATGCATTTCACATGGAACCTATTATACATAATATATACTGCATAACATATTCTTGGTGCTGGGGGTTCTGTAACACTGTCCATACCTTTTACCTGGAAATTTCAGTTTCCTTTTTACTTTATTTATAGATGCAATTTGGCAAAAATCATGGTGTTGCAAATTATGATTAGCGCACCTGTCATTTCCTGTGACTGTTCATCATAAGTTGTCATGTGTGTCCATGTCCAATGCTATTTCCCACCATTATATGACTTATATCCTGCTTTTTCATTGGTTGTCAATTGTCTCTGAGCTAGTAGGTAGATACCAGCTATTATAATGTCTCCCATACACATAATTGTAAATCTGACATTGTAGTGGCCAGTACATTGTAGTGCACTGTTAAGGTTATGTGAATTGGCCAATTTATGCGCTAAGTACCTTCCTTTTTTTAACTTGTTTTCTAGAGCATTAATTCAATTTCATATATCCAATCTTTACATACTGTAGCCTTTCAGAGTGCAGCTTTGTTAGTTACATGTAAAGAGTGGCAATCTTAGTTTGCACCTGTTCATATTTGTCTTTCTGGTTAAAAGTGACATTCGGTCTTTTTATATTTACAGAGTCCACAGTACCTCCATCTGACTCATTTTAAGGAATCTTCCATTGGGGGTTTCATCTGAATCATGTATATCAGATATTTACATATAAACCACGATGTAAGCGCTCAGTGTAGAGCGCAGGATAAATGTGCGCTCAGCCTTACTGCGATCTTTGGGAGACAGAGTGAAAAAAATCAACAGCAGGAGAAGAATTGGTTTTATTTATTTTTTACGCCATTCCTCGTGCAGTATAAGTGATTAGACAACTTCATTCTTCGGGTCGGTGCGATTACAGTGATACCAGATTTATATTGTTTCCTTTATGTTTGGCTGCTGTCACACACTAAAAGACACTTTTTTTTGCCTTTTGCATCACCATGTTTTCAGAGCAATCATTTTTCTATATTTCTGCCAACAGTCATTTTAGGGTTTTTTTTTTTGATGCACAAAATTATGTTTTTAGCTATACCATTTTTATTTCCATTCGACGTTTTGATAGCATTTTATTCCACCTTTTATTCTGTAGAAAGTTTAAAAAGGCATAGATGTTTGCCACGTTTTTTTTTTATTTTTTTTATGGTGTTCACTGAAGAGGATAACTAGTGTTACAGTTTTATAGGTCGCATTTTTTTTCGGAAGCGGCGATACCAAATATTTTACATAAATATTAGTGATGAGCGAGCGTGCTCGTTAATCGGGTTTTCCAAGCATGCTCGGGTGTTTTCCGAGTATTTTGGGCGTACTTGTTGATTATGTTTATGTAGCCGCAGCTGCACAATTTGCGGCTGATAGACAAACTGAATACATGTGGGGGTTTGCTAGGGAATCCCCACATGTATTCAGGCTATCTAGCAGCCACAAATCATGCAGCTAAGGTGAGTCAAACATAATCTATGAGCATGCCCAAAATACTCGCAGAACACCCGAACATGCTCGGAAAACCTGAGCAATGAGCACACTCGCTCATCACCAATAAATATACCTATTTATTAATTTAATACTAGTTTCATTTTTTAAATTTATTTTGTGATTTTTTTTCATTATTTTTACAATTTACTCTTTTTTATTTTACTTTTATGCTTATTCCCTCTGTGGGACTTTAACTTTTCTCATTCTGATTGTTGGTATAATGCATTGCAATGCACCATAATTATAAAACTCATGTATGCATCAAAAACTCATATATTTTACCCAGTGCTTGTCCTGACAATACTCCAGTATTTGCAGCAAATTTTTCTGCTGCAAATACCGAATGCAGTCAAATACCTTGGCAGTAGCCTCTTAGACCATGCTCTGAGCATGGTCTAACAGGCTTGCAATAGCTAACTGACCCAGATGTTGTCACAATAATCTCTGTTTGTCATGATAAAGATCAGGCCCTCGCGATGATGTTGCGTGGCCAACGATTGGAAGTGAGAGGGATCCCCATCCTTCTCATAGCCTCCCAAATGCTATGATCAATATTGAGCCAGCACGGTGGCTCAGTGATTGTCACTGCAGCCTTCAAACCTCACCAAGGACAATATCTGCAAGGAGTTTGTCTTTTCTCCCCATGTTTGAGTGGGTTTCCTCTGGGTAGTGCGGTCTCCTTCCACACTCCAAATACATACTGATAGGAAATTTAGATTGTGAGCCCCAATGGGCACAGTGCAAAAAAATGTCTGTGAAGAGCTGTGTAATTAATGGCGCTATACACAGTAAGTGAGTAAAACAAATTAAAAAAAAGCAATTTTTGTGAGTCGTTTCACACATTTTTTGGAGAAGGGCAAATGTTGTCCCTATCTTTTAAAAAGGAAAGAAGATGGAGCCAGGAAATTACAGGCCAGTGAGCCCTACTTCTACACCAGGAAAGATCTTTGAACAAATTATTAATCACATATATAAGTACTTGGATAAGAATACAGTAATTAACCAAAGCCAGCATGGGTTTGTACCCAAAAAAGTCATGCCAAACTAGTCTAATTTCCTTCTATGATGGAATCACTGACTGTGTAGATCAGGGAAATGTGGTAGATATAGTATATATCAACTTCTGCAAAGCATTTGATAAAGTATCTCGTACTATCCTTATTGAAAAAATTACCAAGTATGGGATTGACAAGGCTATGGTTAGGTGGATTCATAACTGGCTCAGTGATCATACTCAAAGAGTGGTAATAAATGGTTGCACATCCAAATGGAAAAGTGTTTCAAGTGGGGTACCACAAGGCTCTGTCTTGGCCCCTGTGTTGTTTAACTTTTTTTATAAATGATCTAGAAAAGAGAACTGAAGGTAAACAAATCAAATTTACAGATGATGCAACGCTAGGAGGGATAGCTAACTCTAGAGAAGACAAAGAAAGGATTCAGAAAGATCTAAATAAGCCTGAACAATGGACAGCGACTAATAAAATGGTATTTAACAGGGAGAAATGCAAGATTCTACATCTGGGCAAGAAAAAGGAAAATTACATCTATAGAATTGGAGGAAAAGAACTAAGCAACAGCATGTGTGAAAAAGATTTGGGTATACTAATAGATCACAGACTGCACAAGAGTCAACTGTGTGATGCAGCAGCAAAAATGGCAACACACATTTCTAAAATGTATTAAGAGAAGTGTAGAGTCTAGATCACTTCAAGTAATTATCCTCCTCTACTCTTGATCTTGATCAGGCCTCTGCTATGACCTGGTGGTTAGGAGCACCCGGAATGACCTGATAGTTAAACCTCATACAGGACAAGCTCTGGGATGTGGGAGCTCTGCTGACCGCAAGCCCTAATCCTATCACACACACTAGAAATAGCCGTGGAGCGCTCCTGACCAGACCTAGGCGCCTCGTCACAGCCTAAGAGCTATCTAGCCCTAGAGATAGAAAATAAAGCCTACCTTGCCTCAGAGAAATTTCCCAAAGGTAATGGAAGCCCCCCACACATATTGACTGTGAGAAAAGATGAAAGTCACAAACGCAGAAATGAAACAGGTTTCAGCAAAGGGAGGCCAGACTTACTAAATAGACAGAGGATAGGAAAGGTAACTTTGCGATCAGCACAAAAACCTACAAAAGACCACGCAGAGTGTGCAAAAAAGACCTCCACACCGACTCACGGTGCGGAGGGGCCACTCTGCATCCCAGAGCCTCCAGCTAGCAAGACAAAATCATGATAACCAGCTGGACAAGAAAACAATGAACAAATAATGACTATCAGGAACTTAGCTTCTGCAGGAGAAGGCAGGTCACCAGAGAGATCCAGGAGCGAACTGAACAAATGCAAAAACATTGACAGCTGGCATGGAGTAACGATCTGAGAGGAGTTAAATAGAGCAGCCAACCAAAGGATAAACCACGTCACCTGTGTAAGGAACTTCAGAAGCAGCAGCTTCACTCAGCCACCAGAGGGAGCCCATAGACAGAACTCGCCGAAGTACCATTCACGACCACAGGAGGGAGTTCGACAACAGAATTCACAACAGTACCCCTCTTGAGGAGGGGTCACCGAACCCTCACCAGAGCCCCCAGGCCGATCAGGATGAGCCAGATGAAAGGCACGAACAAGATCGGCAGCATGAACATCAGAGGCAAAAACCCAGGAATTATCTTCCTGACCTTAACCCTTACACTTGACCAGGTACTGAAGTTTCCGTCTCGAAACATGAGAATCCAAAATCTTCTCCACCACATACTCCAACTCCCCCTCAACCAACAGCGGGGCAGGGGGATCAACGGAGGGAACCATAGGCGCCACGTATCTCCGCAACAAAGACCTATGGAACACATTATGTATGGCAAAAGAAGCTGGAAGGTCCAAACGAAATCACACAGGATTAAGAACTTCAGAAATCTTATAAGGCCCAATGAAACGAGGCCTAAACTTAGGAGAGGAAACCTTCATAGGAACGTGACGAGATGACAACCAAACCAAATCCCCAACACGAAGTCGGGGACCAACACAACGCCGGCGGTTAGCGAAACGTTGAGCCTTCTCCTGGGACAATGTCAAATTGTCCACCACATGAGTCCAAATCTGCTGCAACCTGTCCACCACTGCATCCACACCAGGATAGTCCAAAGGCTCAACCTGCCCTGAAGAGAAACAAGGATGGAAACCAGAATTACAGAAAAAAGGAGAAACTAAAGTAGCCGAGCTGGCCCGATTATTAAGGGCGAACTCAGCCAAAGGCAAGAAGGACACCCAATCATCCTGATCAGCAGAAACAAAGCATCTCAGATATGTCTCCAAAGTCTGATTAGTTCGTTCGGTTTGGCCATCAGTCTGAGGATGGAAAGCCAAAGAAAAAGACAAATCAATGCCCATCTTAGAGCAAAAGGACCACCAAAACCTCGAAACAAACTGGGAACCTCTGTCCGAGACAATGTTCTCTGGAATGCCATGCAAATGAACCACATGCTGGAAAAACAATGGCACCAAATCAGAGGAGGAAGGCAATTTAGATAAGGGTACCAAATGGACCATCTTAGAGAAGCGATCACAAACCACCCAAATGACCGACATCCTTTGAGAAACAGGGAGATCAGAAATAAAATCCATGGAAATATGCGTCCAGGGCCTCTTCGGGATCGGCAAGGGCAAAAGCAACCCACTGGCAAGAGAACAGCAGGGCTTAGCCCGAGCACAAGTCCCACAGGACTGCACAAAAGAACGCACATCCCGTGACAAAGAAGGCCACCAAACGGATCTAGCCACCAAATCTCTGGTACCAAAGATTCCAGGATGACCAGCCAACACTGAACAATGAATCTCAGAGATAACTCTACTAGTCCATCTATCAGGGACAAACAGTTTCTCCGTAGGACAACGGTCAGGTCTATCAGCCTGAAACTTTTGCAGCACATGCCGCAAATCAGGGGAAATAGCAGACAAAATTACCCCTTTTTCAGAATACCCGCCGCCTCCAGAACACCCGGAGAGTCAGGCACAAAACTCCTTGACAGGGCGTCAGCCTTCACATTCTTAGATCCCGGAAGGTATGAAACCACAAAACCAAAACAGGAGAAAAAGAGCGACCATCGAGCCTGTCTAGGATTCAACCGTTTGGCAGACTCGAGATAAGTCAAATTCTTTTGATCCGTCAAGACCACCACGCGATGTTTAGCTCCTTCAAGCAAATGTCGCCACTCCTCGAATGCCCACTTCATGGCCAACAACTCCCGATTGCCCACATCATAATTGCGCTCAGTAGGCGAGAATTTTCTAGAAAAGAAGGCACAGGGTTTCATGAACGAGCCATCAGAACTTCTTTGCGATAAAACAGCCCCTGCTCCAATTTCAGAAGCATCAACCTCAACCTGAAAAGGGAGCGAAACATCTGGCTGGCACTAGGGTTGAGCGAAACGGGTCGAAATTGTTCAAAAGTCGCCGACTTTTGGCAAGGTCGGGTTTCATGAAACCCGACCCGACCCCAGTGGGGGGTCGGCCATGAAGTCGGCGATCTTTTGAATCTGGAATCGGAATTCCGATCCCGATTCCCGATATGTTTAAGATATCGGGAATTGGTATCGGAATTCAGATTAAAGTGTAAAATATAGAATTACAATAAAAAATATTGCAATACTTACCCTCTGACGCGCCCTGGTACTAACCGGCAGCCTTCCTCCTTCGAATCCGCGCTTCTAGGACCTTGCCGTGACGTCGCGGTGACGTCGCGGCTTGTGATTGGCCGCGCGGCCGCCCATGTGACCGCTCGCGCGGCCAATCACAAGCCGCGACGTCACCCGCGACGTCACCGAAGGTCCTGGAAGGGCTGATTCTTAGGAAGGAAGGCTGTCGGAAGGAAGCAGGGCGCTTCCGAGGGTGAGTATATACCTAATAGGTATATACCTAATAGGAATATACTCACCCTCGGAAGCGCCCTGCTTCCTTCCGACAGCCTTCCTTCCTAAGAATCAGCCCTTCCAGGACCTTCGGTGACGTCGCGGGTGACGTCGCGGCTTGTGATTGGCCGCGCGAGTGGTCACATGGGCGGCCGCGCGGCCAATCACAAGCCGCGACGTCACCCGCGACGTCACCGAAGGTCCTGGAAGGCTGATTCTAAGGAAGGAAGGTTCCCGGTTAGTACCAGGGCGCGTCAGAGGGTAAGTATAAGGATATTTTTTATTTTAATTCTATATTTTACACTTAAATATGGATCCCAGGGCCTGAAGGAGAGTTTCCGCTCCTTCAGACCCTGGGAACCATGGAAACCCAATGCACTGCATTGGGTTTCGAGTTTCGGCCGACCCCGACCCCGACTTTTTTATAGGATCGACCGATTTCACTCGACCCGACTTTTGAAAAAGTCGGGTTTCGTGAAACCCGACCCGATCCTATAAAAGTGAAGGTCGCTCAACCCTAGCTGGCACAACACAGGGGCAGAAGCAAAATGACGCTTCAACTCCTGAAAAGCCTCTACAGCCGCAGAGGACCAATTAACCACATCAGCACCTTTCTTGGTCAAATCAGTCAACGGTTTAGCAATACTGGAAAAATTAGCGATGAAGCGACGATAAAAATTAGCAAAGCCCAGGAATTTCTGCAAGCTCTTCACAGATATCGGCTGAGTCCAATCGTAAATAGCCTGAACTTTAACAGCGTCCATCTCGATAGTAGAAGGGGAAAAAATGAAACCCAAAAATGAAACCTTCTGAACTCCAAAGAGACACTTTGACCCCTTCACAAACAAGGAATTCGCACGAAGGACCTGGAACACCATTCTGACCTGCTTCACATGAAACTCCCAATCATCCGAAAAGACCAAAATGTCATCCAACTATACAATCATAAATCTATCCAGGTACTCTCGGAAGATGTCATGCATAAAGGACTGAAACACAGATGGAGCATTAGAAAGCCCGAATGGCATAACCAGGTACTCAAAATGGCCCTAGGGCGTATTAAATGCCGTTTTCCATTCATCACCCTGTTTAATTCGCACAAGATTATACGCACCACGCAGATCTATCTTGGTGAACCAACTAGCCCCCTTAATCCGAGCAAACAAATCAGACAGCAGCGGCAAAGGGTACTGAAATTTGACTGTGATCTTATTAAGAAGGCGGTAATCAATACAAGGCCTAAAGAACCATCCTTCTTAGCCACAAAAAAGAACCCTGCTCCCAATGGTGGCGACGACGGACGAATATGACCCTTCTCCAAGGATTCCTTTATATAACTCCGCATAGCGGCGTGCTCTGGCACAGATAAATTAAACAGACGGCCCTTAGGAAACTTACTACCAGGAATCAAATTAATAGCACAGTCGCAATCCCTATGAGGAGGTAGGGCACCAGATTTGGGCTCTTCAAATACATCCCGGTAATCTGATAAAAACTCAGGGACTTCAGAAGGAGTGGAAGGCGAAATTGACAGCAATGGAACATTACCATGTACCCCCTGACAACCCCAGCTGGACACAGACATAGATTTCCAATCCAACACTGGTTTATGGACCTGTAGCCATGGCAACCCCAAAACGACCACATCATGCAGATTATGCAACACCAAAAAATGAATATCCTCCTGATGTACAGGAGTCATGCACATGGTCAATTGAGTCCAGTACTGAGGCTTATTCTTGGCCAAAGGCGTAGCATCAATTCCTCTCAATGGAATAGGATACTGCAAGGGCTCCAAGAAAAAACCACAGCGCCTGGCAAACTCCAAGTCCATCAAATTCAGGGCAGCGCCTGAATCCACAAACGCCATTACAGAATAGGACGACAGAGAGCAAATCAGAGTAACGGACAAAAGAAATTTAGACTGTACCGTACCAATGGTGGCAGACCTAGCGAACCGCTTAGTGCGCTTAGGACAATTGGAGATAGCATGAGTGGATTCACCACAGTAAAAACACAGCCCATTCCGACATCTGTGTTCTTGCCGTTCAGCTCTGGTCAAAGTCCTATCACACTGCATAGGCTCAGGCCTATGCTCAGAGAATACCGCCAGATGGTGCACAGCTTTGCGCTCACGAAAGCGCCGATCGATCTAAATGGCCAAAGACATAGACTCATTCAGACCAGCAGGCGTGGGAAATCCCACCATGACATCCTTAAGGGCTTCAGAAAGACCCTTTCTGAAAATTGCCGCCAGGGCACATTCATTCCACTGAGTAAGCACAGACCACTTCCTAAACCTCTGACAATATACCTCCGCTTCATCCTGACCCTGACACAAAGCCAGCAAGATTTTCTCTGCCTGATCCACTGAATTTGGTTCATCATAAAGCAATCCAAGCGCCAGAAAAAACGCATCAACATCACGCAATGCAGGATCTCCTGGTGCAAGGGAAAATGCCCAGTCTTGAGGGTCACCACGCAACAAAGAAATAATGATTTTTACTTTGTTGAGCGGGGTCACCAGAGGAGCGGGGTCTCAAAGCTAGAAACAGTTTACAATTATTTTTGAAACTCAAGAACCTAGATCTATCCACAGAAAATAAGTCAGGAATAGGAATTCTAGGCTCTAACATAGGATTCTGAACCACAAAATCTTGAATGTTTTGTACCCTTGCAGTGAGATGATCCACACAAGAGGACAGAGCTTGAATGTCCATATCTACACCTGTGTCCTGAACCACCCAAAGGTCTAGTGAAAAAGAAAGACAAAACACAGTGCAAAGAAAAAAAAATGGTCTCAGAACTTCTCTTATCCCTCTATTGAGATGCATTAATACTTTAGGCCAGCTGTACTGTTATGACCTGGTGGTTAGGAGCACCCGGAATGACCTGATAGTTAAACCTCATACAGGACGAGCTCTGGGATGTGGGAGCTCTACTGACTGCAAGCCCTAATCCTATCACACACACTAGAAATAGCCGTGGAGCGCTCCTGACCAGACCTAGGCGTCTCGTCACAGCCTAAGAGCTATCTAGCCCTAGAGATAGAAAATAAAGCCTACCTTGCCTCAGAGAAATTCCCCAAAGGTAAAGGCAGCCCCCCACATATATTGACTGTGAGTAAAGATGACAGTCACAAATGCAGAAATGAAACAGGTTTCAGCAAAGGGAGGCCAGACTTACTAAATAGACAGAGGATAGGAAAGATAACTTTGCGATCAGCACAAAAACCTACAAAAGACCACGCAGAGTGTGAAAAAAAAGACCTCCGCACCGACTAACCGTGCGGAGGGGCCACTCTGCATCCCAGAGCCTCCAGCTAGCAAGACAAAATCATGATAACCAGCTGGACAAGAAAACAATGAACAAATAATGACTATCAGGAACTTAGCTTCTGCAGGAGAAGGCAGGTCACCAGAGAGATCCAGGAGCGAACTAAACAAATGCAAAAATATTGACAGCTGGCATGGAGTAACGATCTGAGAGGAGTTAAATAGAGCAGCCAACCAAAGGATAAACCACGTCACCTGTGTAAGGAACTTCAGAAGCAGCAGCTTCACTCATAGCCACCAGAGGGAGCCCATAGACAGAACTCACCGAAGTACCATTCACGACCACAGGAGGGAGTTCGACAACAGAATTCACAACAGGCCTCATCTGGAATACTAGCAATACCCGAATTTGCAGCTAAATTTTCTGCTGCAAGTGCTGAATGCGGGCACATACCTTTACAGTTTCAGAAGTAGAAACCTCATGGAGGACATTATACAGCAGTATTGAGCAATTATGAACACAGCAATGCGGTGCGATAAACACTAACTGGAAAGCGGCAACATACAGCCCATTATACTGCATTACTTTGTTACTACACAAAAACTGGACAAGTTTGGTAGCGCCCCAATCGCACAGGTCTGGAAAAATTTTACTTTATTTTTATCATGCAATAAATGCTTTAAAAGAAAAGATCAGGGCAGTTTTGTAAATTTGACCAATTTTCAAGTCAATTTGTTCACTGCCCTCTTGAATGCAAGCAAGGTCTTGACTTCTCTGTGTTTGCAGATGCAGCATGTGTATCAATTTGGAAAAAAAATGAAAAAAAGTTTTTTTCTGCAGTACCAAGCCTGACCATTTGGTGTGCTGTTGTAACATGAGGCAGTGCAGAGGAGCTGTTGTTCATCACTAACTCACCTCTTCGGAGAGTATAGTGTTGGTCAGCACTCCACCTAGAGGTACAAGTATGAAGTCCAGCAAGTCGCACATTGCAATTTATGTTTTCTGGAGTTCCAAAGAAGAAAGGAAATGATCAAATACTGTGTTTATGTAGAGTTGTGTTGTAAGCATGTACAGTAGCATATATAATGTAGGAATTTATCTGGGAACTTTGGGGCAGACTAATAGCATGAATACAAACGAAGAAGCTCAGACCTCAGAAAGGTTTGAAAAACTGTAAGATGTGATCTTCACAGACACACAGAGCTGTCACCAGGAAGTTCAGGGCCCCATACTGGCAAATTCTAGCCATTCTAGCCACCTTGAGACTCAACCCAGGTTCCACCGCCATCACCTTTCAAATCTACAACAGTCCCACTGCCACCTCATAGAAAAACTCCAATCTCCAATCTATCTATTAAACATTTCTTAAAATATCCAATTCTCTCTTCAGGTGTATTTTTATATTTTTATTTAAAAAAAACATATATTTTTTTTGTCCTGAAGAAGAAGTATGATACTTTGAAACGTGTAGACGAAATTAAAAAACGCACATTATCCTGGTGTGTACCTGGATTTATTACCATCCAGCAGCAGCTCGGATTTTTTCACTTTTTCCTTTCCACACAATTCTATTTGGTTCCTTGACCCGTGGATCTGCTGCAGCTGAGATCACATGTTAATTCAAATGTTGCGTGATCACAACATAATCGGGTTAGCATAACCTTTATTTGCTTTGCATAAAATGAAAGAAAACCCAGCGTGTCCATCTTGAGTAAAATTAGAAATCTTTATTAGTAGTCCATAAAAGTTGCAACAGTATGCTTGGGATTACAAAAATGAGCAGAATGAGCAAACACATTTCAGACTGTAATGCTTATTGCATTACATTCATTACAGGTAATTCAGTGATCACTGGTGAGGTGACATTATACACAGGAGCTCTGTATATAGTTACAGCTTTCCGGAAATACAGTGATCACCAGTGACATCATTCGCAGGATCTCTGTATATAGTGTATAGTGTACAGTGTGCATGTACAGGTTTTACACTGACTCATCAGTGACGTCTCTAGTTGAAGTTCTTCATCTTCGCTTTTCTTCTTCATCCAGTAGAGACCACTATCACTTCTTCCAGTCAGTACTCATCTGTGCACAAAATAACACACAGTTATCCAGAGCACATTCCCCACTTTTTCCCATAATTAATATATAATTAGTTATAATGCAATACACCATTCCAAATATAAATTGTAATCCACCACTATGCACCCACTAACTATTCATCATAGCCACTGTCTCCACCCAATAAATATATAAATTAATTAGCACATGTATTCTTTCAATGCCAGTCACATTCCTGCATCCTCAATGCCCCCTACTCTGTGCCTCCTACTCCCCCAATTCATTATATTTGCATGCCCCCTCCACCCCAATTCTTTATGTCATGTCTTCTTTCTTTCTCTCTCCCACAACATCCTCTATGTATAATCATCTGCTCTTCCCCACCCTCACATATTCACTATTTGCTCTCCCACACCCTCAGAAGCAAAAGAGGGGGCCCATAATGGGTCCGAGCCCCCCTCTTTGCTTCTGCTCACCGGGCCCAATACACCAGTAAGGGCAGTAATGCACTGATGGCGGCCCTGCAGACGCACATCAACTGCCTTCAAATCATAGCTGAGGTGAAAAAGGCAAGAAGCTCGTGAGTCCAAAACACACATTGATGTGACCCTTATCGACATTTGGTTAACCAGCTGTGAGTAATGGCAGCGGTATTTCATCTATTCCAATAAAACTGGAAATAGAGGCTTCATTCCAGTCAGATGGCGGAATCTTATGCAACATACTGTTCTGCCGCCTCTTTACCTCACGGTGGCTGTAAATAGTTGTCAGCATATTGCAAACAGATGCACATTATTTCTGACAATATTTGAAAACAGCCTCTGATGTGTTTGCATGTCAGGAAGTCACATTACAGAGCATGCTGTCTGCAAACGTCTGTAGCTACAATTGGGGTCATCCATGTGTCAATGGTAGATCTTACAACATCTAGTATCACTCAATGCTTGTCTCATTGCTGGCAATTCGTGTATATGGCCGAGCAGGGTGGATGCAACATTGCGAGGCTGCTAAGTGGTTTTCAGAACGGGTTGGTATAATCTAGAAGGGTTCTTGACAAAGAACATCCAAAAACTGGAAATGCGTAGATCTATGATGTCTGTGTCATGCAGCTGCAGTGCAGTACAGCGCAACCTCCACCAGGGGGAACCTGGTAGGGAAGCCAGACTGCATACACAGAGCAACTGAACAGACGCCACCTAGTGGTGAGAGCGCGGTCAGGAAAACCAAGTCAGAGCACAACAGTACAAAAGGATTTAGACAGAATGGATAGTCAGGACATAGCAAGGGATCAGTAAACCAGGACGGGCAAAATACGGTACAATAGGGACAAACTGAAACGGAGTCAAAAAGCCAAGCCAAGAGATCAGAACCAGGAAGTCAAGCAGATATACAGACAAACAAAGAGACACTGGGAGAGGGCAGGCAGGGGGAGATAGCAGACACAGGACAAGTCAGGGTTCACAGTAGGACAAATCAAGGGCTTCCAGAGTCAGGTTCACATGCCGAAGACAGAGCTATAGCTGATACCACCCTCTGGATACCTGGAAGCTAAATAGCAAACCTCAGCCCAGAATGAGGCAGAGCAAAGTTAACCCTTGACAAGATCCACCCAGAGAAAGAGCAGACAAGACTAAACTCCGGAACGGATCATGACAGTCTGTTTCTTCTATGGATTTTATCTACACCTGGATGGATGTTTTAGTTTCCTCATGGAAATTGAAAGAGGGTGAACTGGACTTATTCTTTGTTATTCTAGGGATACCGCAAAAGACCAGCCATGTACTTGGAACACCAAAAAAACTTAATATATACCAGAATCAACCCTCAATATTTATCTAATACTAGAATCATCCCACAAAACCTGTCGTATACCAGGAACACTCCATAAGACTCGCCATTTATCAAGAAGACCACAAAAGATTTGCCATTTACCAGTGACACCATACAAAACCAACCGTTTACCAGTAGAACCCCATAAGACTCTTCAAATATAAGGCTTTCTATATACTGGAAAGACCCTACAAGACTTTCCATATAGCAGACCAGCTGTGCATCAGGAACATACCTGAAGACTCTCCATAAACCAGGAAAACCCCAACAGACCACCTCGTAGTCATTTAGCTACCAAAATTTTGCTTTATTAAAGTTGCTCAGAACCAAAACCTAACGCTTATCCGTTTTTTACAACATTATACGTCCAATGCGTTAATTTTAAGAAATGATTGTTCACTTGCTGACGAAGAGATCTCACCACTTGACAAGTGCCAATGTCACCAGATAATCAGCGTTATTAACTTCATCAGTGGTTTTATTTTCGTCTTCTTTCCTTTGAATGTAACTTCAAATATGGTATATTTTCAGGTCTCGGAACTTCTTCAAGATGTAACCACTAATCTCTGTTTGTTGTTAGCATAGTATCTGTTTCTTAGTAAGCTGAGCAAGCCATGGATAAATGTGTAAGACGATGCCAAACCACAAAGTCGCTGAATGGAATTTTGAAGGATCTGAAAATGTCTTAATACCTACAGTATAAACATTATGCATCTTTGGAAATAGAATACAGCTTTTATGTCTTCTCCTCTTAAGGAAATGCTTGTTTCCCGTAGGTTGGTCATTTTCCCCAATTTTCTCTTCTCCTTGGCATTCTCAGATGAGATAATTTAGTTGGAGGTGACAAAAGCAAGTTACTAAAATAAGAAAAATTTAAGTTTTCTTGGAAATTCTGGTTTCTCAATAATAATTCTCATTATTAATAAGTTTAATTAAAACCAGCAGAGCTAAAGACCTCGTTACAACATCACGGATGGTGGTCCATGTGGAAGATGTGGCCTTCCAAAGTTCAAGTCATCTTCCTAAGAATGCACGTAATTGTTTTTTCAAAATATTTGGCTGTTCAAAAGATGGTTCTAAAATAATGTAAAAAGTAAAGACACCCCATGTAAACTTGTTTTAAATTATTTGTTTTTCAGTCAATCATTATAGATAGAAAATGCCGGATAGATTCAGCAAGATCGACCTGAGAACAGAAGCTTTTGCATGGACACCTTATACCACACCTGGATCCCCACAGAACGATTTTTAAGAACCACAGAATTTATTCATGGACCTCTAGGAAGCCTCCACTACTCTTGATGTCGAGGCGAGTATGCCATCAGAATGAGGCAGCACACCATAAATTCACACAAGACATGTGCCAGAATTCATTTGTCATCTAACCAGGCAAGCCTAAAGTTTTACTGTACACTAAACTCCAGAACTGCAGAGTTTTCTCCAATCTCAGCTCCAATTCTCTGGACTAGTGCTGTTAATTGCATGGTTAGGACTTGAGTGTCCATGTTATCCAATGATATCTTTGTGGCATGATGCTCTTCAAAATCGATTTCCAGTTTAAACATCTGCTTGACCCTTCTTATACCACTCTGCTTGGCTGTGATGTCTATCTTTTTCCTTTTCTATGACTTCCGTCGCGGCCAGTTCTTCGCTTTGCACCACACCATCACGTTGTGCGTGGTACACGTCATTGAGCATAATGCACAAGTGACAGTGTGTGGCACTAGGCACACCAATAATGCACATCAGGCCCCAGGTGATGGTGTGTTCCAGTAGATAATAGCAGCACCGGAGGCGTAGACACGGAAGAAAATAGAAGATTGAAGACAAGACAAAGTTGCATATCAGAGGATGAGCAACGGGAGAGGTTTGATAGGGCCATGCAAAGGTGAGTACTAGTAAAGAGTGAACGTGCTCGCCATTGCTCGTTACTCGCCCAAGTATCACTATGCTCGGTGTACTCGGGGAGCACCGAGTATTTCCGGGATTATTCGGCAGTAACTGCAGTCTCCACTCAGCGTTTTTGGCGGACTTTAGAGACCCAATCATGGCGCAGGGATTGTCTGCCAGGCCATGAAACAGCCATCTTTGTTGTGGTCGTGCAGTGATTGGCTGGGCCATACAGCATCATCCCGAGTATAAGAGACCTGGCGCCGCCCTGCTCGCCGCACTCAGCCCCAGATTCAGCGAGAGTAAGGAGAGCTGCTGCCGAGATGGGGTCCGAATCATGGTTTTTAGAGTTAGAGTAGGTCTGCAACTCTTACATCCACAACTCCTCACAAACCAACAGTCCTTTTTAGGGCTAATTCGTGGGTCCCGATATTGCAGCGCTAGGTAGGCAGGGCACAGCATATCCACATCAGCGCAAGGCCTGCAGGCACTGTATGTGCGTCCATTGCTCCCACTGCATCCTTCCCAAAGCTCCATAACTGTCTGCTGCTGCTGCAGCTTATTTACTATATACCTAGTTGCATTTTTTTTCAAAAAATTCCCCCCTCCCCCCAAACAATACAGTGTGTTCTGTCAGACTAAGGCCTGTTTAAAAATCATAGTTTGTCAGGCTTACTTAGCATAGTTGTGTGTACTAGCCTTGTGCCACTTTTTTTTTTTCGGTGTTTTAAATTCACCAAAGAAGGCCTCATACTGCATATCTGCGTGCTTCAATTTGGGCATTTTAGGCCGTTTTGCCACTTTTTTTTGCTGTCTGTTACTCTAATTATATCCAGCACTATTTGGCATTTAAAAATAACATACAGGCCACATATTTGCCAGTGTGGTATTTCCGTGACAGCCCTCATATATCTGCTTGCTCCAAGTTTGGGCATTGTAGGCCGGTGTACCACTTTTTTGCTGTCTGTTACTGTAATTATATACAGCACTATTTTGCATTTAGCAAAATACAGGCCACATATTTGCCAGTGTGTTATCGCTGTCAGACGTCTGATGTATTTGTGGCCTACAAATTGTGGAAATTCAGGCCTACATTCAGCTGTATTTGCTTTCTTTTACCCTAGTTCGGTACACTTTTGTAGTTTAAAAAATTAACAAATACAGGTCACATATCGAACAGTGTGGTATCTCGTTAAAAATACTTCTCTTTCAAGCTGCTTCATGACTGTGTTAAATGCTCCAACTACTACTACCACCATCATCATCATCTTCTGCCTAGAGGCAGTCACTGCGCACATAGAAAGTCTGAGGAGCAGGGTGTGAACACTTGGGCGGTGTTGTACTCTGTCTCTGGATTACGAAGGTGTTTTCTCCCGCCAATAAAAGGGTTACTGCCAGAAAGCAGGGAGCCATGTTCGCAATGACCACCAGAGAGCGAGGCACCGTGCGCTCCAGGACCGTGAGTACAGCGCATGTGCGCAGTAGAGAGAGCCAGTTCATGCTCCGTGTTCAGCTTTGCAAAACAATAATGAAAGGGCACAGAGGAATGACAGGACGTTGGTACAGTCAGCAAGGTACTCCCTCAGCATTTTCCCAAGCAAAGTATTCCTTGTGAGAGTCCTCCACGCCTCAGGGCTAGGGTGATAGGAGGGTCTGAGAAACCTCTCCCAAAACTGTGTCAGTGTTCCACTGCCTCTACTGGATTGCAGTTGTATCTCTCTCACCTCTACTCCTTGCTTGGCCAACAAACTGTGACCTCTTCTGCCAGCGTTTTCAGATGGGAATTTTTTAATAATTCAGCAAGAAGGGCCCTATTGTCCTCCAACATTGTAGTACACCTGTCTGCCTCTGGAATAAGAGATATAAAGTTCTCCTTGTAGCGTGGGTCTTGAATTGTCAACAATTAGTATTGCCTGTCACCTAAAATTTTGAGAACGCGAGGGTGATGGGAAAGGCAGCGTAACATAAACTCAGCCATGCGTGCAAGACTGCTATCAGTCGATACTTTCATGCCCTCACCAAGAGGACAACTGACCATGGTCTCCTCCTCCTCCTTGCCTTCAGTCCTCCACGACTTTTGACAAACTTCAGTAATATCATTGTAAATACATCACTGTAAATACATTCCCCTGTAGTTTTTTTCTGCCCCCACCTCATTGTAGATTGTAAGTTGTCACGTGCAGGCTTTTTTTGGGGGGGTTAATTATTGTTATCATTGTTACTTAGTGTAGATTGTAAGCTGTCACAAGCAGGGTAGTTTGATTTTTGTTTAATTATTGCATTTTTATCGTTGTTACTTAGGACTGTTGTGTTTGAAACAGTAAATATGTTGACGCTATGTAAATATCTATAAATATCAATATTAGAACACAGAGAAGCAGGATGGAGATGTTAATTATGGCATCATTGCCGATCACCGTCTTGGTGAATTCCTCAAAGTTTTGGAGGATGGTACATATGTCTGACATCCATGTCCACTCCTGAGATCTTATGTGTGAAGTCATGAAGTCAGAACTGAATACCGACGGCCTTGTTGATGCTGGTAGTCTACAAATACCTTCTTCTGCTCACAAATCCTTTCCAAAATATGCAGTGTAGAGTTCAAATGCATGGGGAGGACATGACACATCAGTCCGTGAGCCAGAAGCTGCAAGTCCTGCAGAATCACGGCAAGGGCGGATAAAGCTCCAGCTGACTTTCTAAAATGGGTACGCAGAGCCTCGTACTTTTCCTAGCAGATCTGGCACCTCTGTGTCACTTTTCTGAAAGCGTTCAACAATGAGGTTAAGCACATGGGCCAGGCATGGCGTGTGTGTGAGCTTGCCTCGACACAGAGCTGCCACCAGGTTCCAGCCATTGTCACAGATGACCATGCCTAGCTGTATGTTGAGCGGTGTCAGCCACAGATATGCCTGCTCTATCAGAGCTGTCCACAACTCTTCATCATCGTGCGGCTTGTCATAGCATATTACCTTCAGCACAGCCTGTTGCCGCTTGGCTGAGGCAGTGCTGCAGTGCTTCCAGATTGTGACTGATGTGTTACTTTCGGAGATGGAGGCTGAAGAAGATGAGAAGGAGGAGGAGGTGCCGGAGCTGTAGACTGTGGGGGCAATCCATATTGACGTAGGGCCTGCAATGCTCAGGGGTTTGGAGATATGCACCATCCCAAGGTTGGGCTGGGTCCCGGCTTCCACTATGTTAATCCAGTATGCCGTTAGTGAGATGTACCGTCCCTGACAACAAGCACTTGTCCACGTGTCTGTGGTTAGGTAGACTTTCCCAATAACAGCATTGTAGAGGGCACGGGTAATGTTGTCGGACACGTGCTTGCTTGTGTGATGTTGTGACGGCAGATCGGGAAAATTGTGGCGGCTGGGTAACGAGTACCTTGTGATGGTCATTACCATCAGGTTGCGGAAAGCTTACGCCTCCCACAGGCCTAAAATGCAACATTTCCAGCGCAAGCAGATGACAAATGTGTGCATTTAGTACTGTAGTATTGGCTGCATATTTTGACTTGCGTTTCAAGCACTGGGGTATGGACCATTGAATGCTGCGCTGGGACAAGGACATGGACGTGCTTGTTGATGGTGCTATTTCAGTTTGTGTGTAACTACAGATGCATGGCATGAGGCATCTTAAAATGCACCATGGACAGTGGATTGGCTTGCAAGCACCACATCGGAAGAAGCAGTGGTATCACCCGCAGACACTGTTCATGGAGCCTTGTGTTCAACCAACAAAGTCAGGTGCTTTGCTGCCATGTGCCTGATCATGCTTGTGGTGGTTAGGATGGGATTTCTGCTACCCCTGCTGATGCGGGCATGGCCGGTGGTGCAAATGACCTTTTTGGGTTTATCAGCAAAGTCTTTAAAAGAAAATCAAGCTGTTACAGGGACATTCAGTGTCTCCCTCTCCCACACCACCTCCTCACATTGACCCCGGTCTTTCGGTGTTCCCCAAGGCTCAGTTCTAAGACCTCAACTCCTCTCCATCTACACCTTCGGCCTGCGACAGCTGATGTAATGGCACGGTTTGCAATATCATCAGTACGCCGATGACACACAGATCTACCTATCTGTACCTAACATCACCTTCTTAGTGACCAAAATCACACATCTTGCCGCTATTTTATCCTTCTTTTCTGCTTGTTTTCAACAATTGGGCATGGACAAAACAGAATACATCATCTTTCAACCATCTCACGCTGAATAAACATGAGAGCTGTGTATGCATCATTCGGTACCACTTTAGTAAGAGGGAAAGTTTACCCAAGAGAAAATGATTTTCCAGACATTCACGGCCTTTTTTGCACATGTTTTGAAGCTGTGATCTTCATATTCTTGGTGTAGATGTTGTATATTTCAAAGTCGTCATCAATACCATCATCGTCCATATGTTGTAAAGAAGAAATCTGGTGTTTCCCAGGGTCGTGGTTATCTACGTTTAGTGACATTCCTTTAACAATGTTCATTACACTAGAACAAATAATTTTCGACTGTGACATTTGGATATTATTGGTAATATGTATGGGTGAAGATGAAGAAGCCTGTGCCACGGGAGTGTTTATAGTTACAGACGGTGCACTCCATCAGTTTGTTTGGTTTTCCTCCAACACTGATCTGCTTTCTCTAATTCAGCATCTCATGAACATGATGCACTTTGCCCTTTAGACAGACACGTGAGCCTTTGGCAGCATATTTGTGACCGCATTTTTTAGGCCGAGTCAAACACGCGCATGTGTTACACCGATCTTCTGATGGGCATGAAACACATTCTGGTAATTAGTGGTGGGTAAACGACTAATCATTGTAGGCTGCATCCTGGATCTCATACCTCCCATAGCCACCGATGTAATTAATCATGTACATTCCCAATCCTGTCATCACCATGCCCCTTTACCTGATCACTTCATCCAACGATTCATCCGCCATTTTTGTTAGACAAAACAATGTGCCTGCCCAGCAGCAACTGTGTAGGAAACCACTTTACAGTTTTGCAAAGTGTTTATGAAAATATATATACCCCCCCCGGGGAAATGTTTGACAGCCCATGCACTTAGTGTGTGGGCATTACAAGTCAAGGAGACCCACTTATTGACATTGGGCCTACTTTTTAATGAGGCCTTCCTCCACCTCTCATCATTTTCCACCACTAGATCACCAGGGTTCATGTGTTCCGTGCTGCTACAGACAGTCAATTTTTGGCCAAGGGTGTCTAGGATGGCCATACTATGTTTTTAATAAATGTATCCCCCTTGGGGAAAAGTTTGTCAGCCTATACACTTACTGTATGGGCATTTCAAGTGTAGGAGAAACAATCCTTGTAACGCCCACAGGGTGTGACAAGGTATAGTGGACTCACTAGACCACTGATGGTGCAGTGGCGGCTGTATACCCGATACTCAAAAGACAGGAGAGTGGATCTCATAAACCAAAAGATATTTATTAACAAGGTAAAAACAAAAAGGGAAAAGGTGTCAGAGGGAAAGAATCTCTGGATCACAACACTGTACCATGTAGTGGAGCACCGGGCAAGGTGTACCCCTATACAGGGATTCCCCCGTCATAACATTAGGTGGCCTGAATGCCACTAATCCAGGACCATAGGACGACCCGTACTGACAAACTAGCAACACTGTAGAATACTTGGACCTGCTGGTGGAGAGAATCCCAGAAGCTCCATGAAATCCAGAAAGGTTGATCCCACCGGTAGCAGGGTCTGGAGGGTTCCGTGAGGAGAGGCAAAACAACTGGGAGTGGGAACTCGAGAGACCAGAAGAGTCCAGGATGGGAATTGCCAGAAGATTACTCTGAGAATAGAGATATAAGTAAAGTGCAGAGCGTGGCCTGAAGCTGAGGCAACAATCCAGAGAATGAACACGTTGCTCAGGCACCTCCCTTAAGAGGAGGATGCTTTTTATTCACTGAGCATCATAGCACAGACAGCCCTAATAGCGAACAGGTGCCCTGCTGTTTCAAGTATGTGCAGGAAGCGGGGCGCGGCTCCTAAGAGCATTTCCAGGAGACCTGCCAAGAGGATGCAGGTTCTTAGCAGAGAAAGGAGCCGCTGATCATCTGTAGCTACGGACAGGGTGAGTAAAGCTGTGTAATAGGCGCCGGTCTCCCTGCGCAGCGGAGACCGGACCAGCGGCTGAGAGCATGACAATCCTTTACATTGGGCCTAGGTTTTAATGAGGCCTTCATCAATTTCTCCTCATTCTCCACCACTAGATCACAAGGGTTCATGTGTTCTGTGCTGCTACAGACAGTCAATTTTTTGGAAAGGGTGTCTGTGATCCACATGAAATATTTTTTAAAAATGTACCCCCCATGAGCAAATGCCCTACTTCTTAACTCTGTCTCCTGCAACGTGTCCTTTACCTGCCACTAGATCACCAGGGTGAATATGCTCTGTACAGTGAAATTTGGGCAAGGGGGATGTGATGGCACTATTTTATTTAGCAAAGAAAGGACCCCATATTGGGGAATTGGGCAATGACATTACATTGGGCCTACTTCTTAACTCTGATTTCTGCAATGTCTGTTCCTTATCTCCGACAACATGACCTGGGTGAACGTGTTCTGTACTTATAGAGGCCACCGAATATTGAGCAAGGGGGGCGGTGATGGCAATAGTATATTTTAAAAAATTGCCCCCCCCATTGGTGAAACCACATCCTTGTTGGCAAACACTTCATAACATTTATGTACCTTACAGAGCTCACTTGAAGGGCTCCTTTTTGTGTTATAATAATAATAATAATAATAATTTTATTTATATAGCGCCAACATATTCCGCAGCGCTTTACAAATTATAGAGGGGACTTGTACAGACAATAGACATTACAGCATAACAGAAATACAGTTCAAAACAGATACCAGGAGGAGTGAGGGCCCTGCTCGCAAGCTTACAAACTATGGGGAAAAGGGGAGACACGAGAGGTGGATGGTAACATGGATGGTAAGTGTTGCCTGGTTGCTCACATTGGACACAACACACTTCATATAAATTTGATAAAGCAATGCTGTTAGTTTGTCTCAGTAGTTCATTAAAAATATTTTTTTGTTGACTATATTATTTTCTCTCCTTGAGAGTCATAACTTTGGCTGCATCAAATGTACAAATGGAGAATATACAAATGGCGATTTGGAATTCAGATTAAAATACTGTATACCCATTGCATTCAGACAATCTAATAGCTGCATTTCTTGAAAAACATTTACAGATGTGACGGACAATGCTCATAGTGACACAATCTTGATAAATGTTTGTTTATTCACTTCACAAACAGTTCTAAGCCTCTATATGTTTGCTGTTTGTCATTGTAAAACATTAAGGTTTACTGAAACTCTGCCTGCGGTGGTTTGATCTAAATCCTTGTGGCTTTTATATTCTAGGGGTTTATGGCCCCTCGTCTGATGACTCCATAATATCTCAATTTCATACAACCTTGAAAGCTGGACACTTGAAGGTCTGGGTGAAACTAGAGTTACTACATAGTGTAAATCACTGTATAAGACCAGAGAAACATGACTAAGACAGATGCCAAAACTGGGGTACCTGTACAAGTACAGTGTGCTGATACCTGCATAATTGGGGACGCCCATGCAGTGTAGGTAATCTCCCAGGGGTTCTCTGTCTTGGTGTTGCTTCTCTGATATTCCAGACGGATGATGTTTAAAAGCCTCTTGTGGATGATGTAAGTATACTGTATGCAGTTAATCTTCATATATACGTAATCACTATATTTGTTTAATCCTTATATGTACTTATTTACTTTTGTATGTTAACATATACAAAAGTGTACGCACTCACACTATTCAATCATACTATTCCTTGAATTTTGTAGTTTGAAATAAAATTGCATTGTATTACAAGTATTAGCCTTATTTAAAGCCGTATCTGAACCTTAGTGTTAAAAACATGGCAAATAAAATTGCCAAATTCTCCTGTAAATAATTCCGCAAAGAGGGATCCATCATACCATTAAAAAATACGAGTGGATTTTCATGGGCCCATCCAGTATGTGGTTCCAAGGCATAATGGGGTGCATATGACTATACAGCAGGGCTGGCCTTGCCACCAATGTATAAAACAAAGGAGTATGGAGCATAAAATGCATATTGTGAAGTGGATTTTCAGGAGCCCATCCAGTATGTGGGTTCAAAGGCTTATTGGGGTCCATATGAATTGGTAGCAGGGCAGGCGTTGCATTCAATGCAACACTTTTTCGGGAGTCCCCCTGGACATCTTATGACAGGGGTATTGTGGTGCGTCGTAACTCTTGGCAGCCCATCCACTCACAGCATAGGCTACAACAGCTTAGGAGACCCACTGTTTCATAATGGCCCTTTAAGAAGATTAATGCCGCCTGATGCACCAGTAAAAATAGGCTCTGTGACTTTGAGTCCCTCCTTCATAAATGAAACAAGATGGGTCCTCTTATGTGTCACACAGCACATGGCCAGCTAGGGGGGTTACATGTTACAATGACATTTCCCAGTGAATGCATTTGTAGTGGTTGAAAGCAATGTTAAAGTTGAAAAACTCTTCAATAAAGCTGCGTCTGAACTAAGCCTAAGTGGGAGAGGAAATTTTCGGTCTGGGGTTAAATATTTGGCCTGACAGGCAAGTCATTAACCTGCAAATGATGCGTCTTGACATATTACCAAGCAAAACCCGTTTTGATTTCGTTTTCATGTGTTTTTTGTTGCATCGGTAAAAATGGCATGAATCTCAGAAAAAAATGTTTACAGTTGTGAACTAGGAGTCAGTAATGCTTCCAGGGGAGATCCCCATGATGTTCCTGGGTCATTTGAGCAGTGTTTCCATCATTTTCAGACGTTTTTAGACTTTAAAAGGACCCCCGGGGGATTGCGGTAAAAATGCTCGGGTCTCCCAAAGATTCTCGTACATTGGGCTTGTTGTTCTGGCCGAGTACCCAAGTATTCCACTCTGCTCGACCCGAGCAACGAGCACCCGAGCATTTTAGTGCGCGCTCATCACTAGTGAGTATAAGATTTTTTATGATACCATACTAGTGATGAATAGAGATGAGCTAACCTTTTAAGGTTCAGTTAGGATCTGCGAACTTCCCGAGTTCACTGAACAGTTCTCTGAACAGTTCGCCGAAAAGTTTACCAAAGGTATCCAAACTTCATTGAATTCAATGGGAAGCAAAACCTAACGTATAGACAACACCTTCAGGGGGCCCACAAGCTTCCAAAAACAGCTCGAATTAGGGGCAGACACCAGGAAAAGTGGCATCAATTGACCCAGAGTACAAATAGTGTAATTGCGAAGCAGAGATGGATGGGACAGGATTGACCCAGTATTTCTAGCTTAAACATTGATCATTTAACAGGTGGATGAGTGACAGATGCTCTGAGAGTCCATATCCTCGCTTTCCCATCTCTTTTTCCCATTCGTGTTGAAAGTACCTTTCCCTCTTTTTAAGCAGTTGTTTCACAACCCTAAGCTCAGACCTGTCCGTCACCTGTCACTAAATTAACAATCAGTATTTATTTGCTGAGATAGTGTGGCCGGACCACAGAATTAGAACAAAAGTTTTATATGCTCAAATGTGGACTGGTGGCTGGACCACACACAATTAGCACAAAGGATTGATATGCTGGAAGGTTGATTTGACAAAGGATACTATCTAGCTGAAAATAAACTGCCTAGCTAACTATCTGATTACTTGCAGCAGCAGCCTCACTACGCTGTTGCAGTCACAAAATGGCGCCGAAGTCACATGTTCACTTTTTATATGGAGAGAGACATGTGACTTCGGCAGCCAATGATACACGCCCTTGTGTCTGAGCGTTCTGGATGATTTCTGCTCCCTGATTGGATGCCAGAATCTCCACTCATTAAGATTATAAAACAAAAAGGTCCTCTGACATCTCACTCCCCTCATCAAACACGTCCCCCTTGCTCATAATACAGCACCACTATCCTAGCCAAAGTACTAACAAAAGCATTAGTGGAAACGCGATCATTTAAAAATCTGTGACCGAATTTTGCCAACTTTGAGGAAAAAATGTTCGGGAATCCAAACACGAATCTGAATGTGCAACAATTTTAGATTTCCGAACAAATTCGCTCATCTCTAGCGATGAAATTCGTAATGAGTTTTATTCAATCATTTTGCTCAACTCCAATTAACGTGTCCATATGTTTATCAAAAAAAATATATATATATCCTCATTTTTCCTATGACAGAATTTAGGACAAAAGTGTCATGTTTCTCACCAATGTTCTCAGTCTTCAGGTCTATTTCTTGGACAATTTTAACTTGAATCTATATTCACCGAGAAAGTCCCGATCTGAGGAACGTGTGACTGAGAAGATGGACCAACCAAGGTGAAGTCGGCACCATGTTTTTGTTTTTTTTTGGGTACTCTATGTACAAGAAGTTCTGTACCCAGTAGAGGTGATTTCTAGCTTCCCGCAGCTCTTCTTCAGTGTAAAATGTAAGGACTTTATCTTTATATTTTTCACTCTGATTACATTTTTTCTTTGTTTTTGGGCCATTTTGAGGCTTCAGAATCAGAACAAGTTTCTCAAAAAGTGATCATCTCAAGCTGCAATGTTTTCAATTTATAGCAATTTTTCCAGAATGAATTATTATTGTACATTGAGGGACACTGATCTTTATCACAACATTGATCAAAGTGAACCTGTGAGCTGGATTGGGCAGCAAGAATCATACAGCGGCTCTGTATGTTTAGTCAGGCATGTTTTACTCTGAAACGTTGGGTTATGCACCCTCACCGCTTCTCTGGGCCCCCAAACTTCCACCATGTATTTATTGCCACCTTTATACACTTCCTAACAAGCACTTTTCACTGTTTTACTGATTACTTCATGTGCCAAAAAGCATTTTTATGAGTGCACTGGCGATATGGTAGTTCTTGCATGACTAGTCGTGGGAGAATTTTTTCAGTAAGCCGAGTGTTTGCACAACAACTTCATCGGTGCATTGTGTATGCCCAGGGAGATAGCAGTAATGTAGATTACAGTAAAGTTTCTCCTTGTGGACAGCACCAAATTGGCACCAAATCACGTGGCAAGGCTCTTTGAAGGGTTGATGTAAACTTTTGACTAGATGGTAAACTTTGTTAAAAAATACCCATTTGTTGACTGAAACTTAAAGATGAACCCATAGAGTTAGCTGATATTGGTTGAAATGGCACACCACCTGATGTTTATGAGGGCTTGAGACCTATCTCCAACAGATGTCAGGGGAGAGAAGGATTGGGCAGTTGGAATTTCAATGCTTGATCCGTATGTTTTTATTGAGGGTAGCCAGCTACCAGAGGAGTCTGGCTACAACTTTTGGCAGAGCCAATCATGTTTATGAGGAATCATGAAGATATAGATGTCTGCTGACCAACAATTATCTCACATATATGGGTCTGTTTGGAGAGGTAGTTGTCTGCTGATCCAATGCTTGACCAACAGTTATCTCATGTGTATGGGTCTGTTTGGAGAGGTAGTTGTCTGCTGATCCAACGCTTGACCAACAGCTATCTCCCGTGTATGGATCTATCTGGAGAGGTAGTTGTCTGCTGATCCAATGCTTGACCAACAGCTATCTCACGTGTATGGATCTATCTGGAGAGGGAGTTGTCTGCTGATCCAACGCTTGACCAACAGCTATCTCCCGTGTATGGATCTATCTGGAGAGGTAGTTGTCTGCTGATCCAATGCTTGACCAACAGCTATCTCACGTGTATGGATCTATCTGGAGAGGGAGTTGTCTACTGATCCAATGCTTGACCAACAGCTATCTCACGTGTATGGGTCTGTCTGTAGAGATAGTTGTCTGCTGTTCCAATGCTTGACCAACAGTTATCGCACATGTATGAGTCTGTCTGGAGAGGTAGTTGTCTGCTGATCCAACGCTTGACCAACAGCTATCTCACGTGTATGGATCTATCTGGAGAGGTATTTGTCTGCTGATCCAATGTTTGACCAACAGCTATCTCACGTGTATGGGTCTGTCTGAAGAGATAGTTGTCTGCTGATCCAATGCTTGACCAACAGCTATCTCACGTGTATGGATCTGTCTGTAGAGGTAGTTGTCTGCTGATCCAATGCTTGACCAACAGCTATCTCACGCATATGGGTCTATCTGGATAGGTAGTTGTCTGCTGATCCAATGCTTGACCAACAGTTATCTCACGTGTATCGGTCTGTCTGGAGAGGTAGTTGTCTGCTGATCCAATGCTTGACCAACAGTTATCATATGTGTATCGGTCTGTTTAGAGAGGTAGTTTCCTGCTGATCCAATGCTTGACCAACAGTTATGTCACGTGTATCGGTCTGTCTGGAGAGGTAGTTGTCTGCTGATCCAATGCTTGACCAACAGCTATCTCACATGTATGGGTTTGTCTGTGGAGGTAGTTGTCTGCTGATCCAATGCTTGACCAACAGTTATGTCATGTGTATCGGTCTCTCTGGAGAGGTAGTTGTCTGTTGATCCAACGCTTGACCAACAGTTACAGTATCTCAAGAGCAAATTGTCTCTTCAGAGAGGAAGGGGACTAGAACTCTTGTGCCATCTATAGGAAGTAGAGATCCTAAAAGTCAATGTTGACCCTTTAACGAGCCTTGTCACATGACTTAAGATAAAAAACCCAAAGTATCTCAAGAGTATAGCCAATTAATGGCCTTTTTAGACTAATATATTTAGGGTGACATAAGCATAACAATCGGTCATCAACTTGTTCTTTATTTTACCTTAATCCTGTATTTATCTAACATCTATGACCATCATAAGACTGTAATCGATATCAACCAGCCGAATGATGATCCACCAGGTGAAAAGTATGATGGAAACAATACCAAGATTGATTCCAATTCCCGACAAAGTATATTTTGCATGTTCTACGCGTTACGATTAAACTCGGTTGTAATCATTAGCTTTAATGACCTTAGAGGTGACGAGTATCGCGCACCTCACATCAATTTATCATTTCCAATATTTTCTCACGGCAGAATAAAAATATTCTTCTTTATCTTGTTTTACTGGAATTTCGAGATGAACTTGGGACTGAGCTTCCACTTGGACCGACGCCACCGGCTTACTGAGTTGCCTGGCAAAAAAAGCAAGACGACTAATAAAAAGATGGTGCTTTCTGAAAATATGCGTGTTATTTGTAGACGATGTTTTTTAAATCACAGAGACGTGCGTTCTTCCTTCTGCCAAATGCATCGAACGCAAATGGATCTTTGGATTTACTTGTGGGTGCTCTGATTGTATAAGAATGCGATATAAATGGATTCGGAGCCTTCAGCCTGAGCGAGGGGTCTTAGAGAGTCAGGGCATGACAATCAGGTAGAGGCAAAGAGAAACAATAGGATTACTGAGCACGAATCCTTTTCCAGTACATGAGCCAAAAATGGAGGTTTATCCACTTGGTTCTTAAAGCCGGAGATCAAATGATTGCTTTCCATAGGATTTCGATGGGAACAGTGTGTGACAGAGCAATGACTGGGGCGGAACGAGCTGCATTGGAAGAGCCCTTTGCTTTTACGACAAGCTCGTATTTACTTGGATATGAGCAGTGAGCTCGCTTCTAATGTACAAGGAGCCACATAAGACTTTAGAAGCCTTGCTCTCACACTTAATAAAAATGGGTTTCCAACAGTTCTCACAAACAACAGTAGCTTCCAGTTTTAATATAAGCTGAGCCAAATTTTTATACTCTTTGTGCAATGGGATTTTCCCATACGAACCCTCCCTATTTTAGAGTAGCAGAACCTGGTAAGATTTCCCCAGTGCAGAATTTCTTCTACGGATCTTACGGCTCGAGTTTTCTCAGACCAGACACACTGACTCCAGTCCTCAGTCCCTTTGACATCAGCCAATAGCGTTTTTTTTCCTTAAGCAAATCGAGGATACATAGCATTTTCCCCATTTCCACTTAAGTCTATATTATGTTTCTCTCTACTGGGAGCTCATTAAATTCAATATTAATGTCTGCACGCAGGAGATGGGGTTTTAATAATAAAGAAAAAGCAGGACATTTGTACAAAGGATAACAATGAATTTATAATGCAAAGTGTTCGACTCCTCGGTACAATTTTTTACCCAAAAAAAAATAACAAACATTATCCAATATGAATATAAATTGCAACTTTTTTTGTTTCGCAGTTCCAATGTTTTTGCTTATAAGTTGAATGTCTCTTTATCCCTGGTGTGAGAGCTATCTGTCCTGACTCCGGAGCTTGTTTCGCCAAGTGCTCCTTTGGTTTCTATGAGAAAGAAGCTGCCAGACATCTCGGACAGTGGCTTAGCTCATCAATACAAAAAAGAGCAGGAGTCCAATAATTGGATATGCCAGATCCTTTTCTCCCCAACATCATCTATCAGGAGAGTTGGTAGACCCTAATGCACATTAGACTCTTGTGTGAGCCCACCGATATCAGTGGGTTTTGCCAATGTTAGTCTATTGTGCATGGACTTCTTAAATGGGACACCTTCAATTTGCGAGTGTTGACCCTTTCTACGTGGTGCCAGTATCAACCCCAATAGTAGCAGCCAAGATGTCTGGCTGCTTAGCCGGAAGGTGCTGCCTGTATATCTTATATTTATTGTTAGATACCAAATAGTTTTATCACTGTGCACATGGTGACAGATAGAACTACAAAAAGAGATCTATTGCCTCATCAGACGGGCGACAAATCCAGTCACTTAGGGTCATAAAAGAGCCACGAGACGGGCAACATATCCAGTCACTTCGGGTCATTTAAGAGCCATGATACGGGCGACATGTCCAGTCACATAGGATTATAAAAGGGCCACGAGATGGGTGACATATCCAGTCACTTCAGGTCATAAAAGAGCCACGAAACGAGTGGCATATCCAGTCATGTCATCTAGGGTTATAAAAGGGCCACGAGATGGGGGAAATATCCAGTCACTTCAGGTCATGAAAGAGCCATGAAACGAGTGGCATATCCAGTCATTTAAGGTTATAAAAGAGCCACGAGACGGGCGACATATCCAATCACTTCGGGTCATTAAAGAGCCATGATACGGGTGACATGTCCAGTCACATAGGATTATAAAAGGGCCACGAGATGGGTGACATATCCAGTCACTTCAGGTCATAACAGAGCCATGAAACGAGTGGCGTATCCAGTCATTTAAGGTTATAAAAGAGCCACAAGATGGCGACACGTCGAGTCATTTAGGGTCATAAAAGAGCCACATAGTAAAGGTTTGACCCAGATAATGGTCTCACAATGACAGATTACTGTTGAGTATTCGAACCTATAGCAGATGCCTTGGCTGGCCAAGGTGACCAGTGAAACTTTGAGCACCCTCTAGACATTTCCTGATGGTATTTTAATGAATTAGGTAATCGAGTTTAAATTTTTTTTATTTGTATATATACAGTATATATTCATTTTGATCGTGAACTCCAAAATATAAGACTAGAAGACGACTCGAGTATCTCGGTCTTGGAAGAGTCAATGATAGGGTTGCACGTGTGAAGAACACGTCTTGAGTTGTCCTAGCTTAGCTTGTCTCTCTGTGGATTGATTGACATAAATATTTTGCCTTGTGCCTGATTTCCATTATTTTCTTGCAAGGACAGCTCCATACATGAAACAGAACCCAAAACAATGAGTTCGCCATTCACCTGCATGAGGTGCTGCTGATGTGTTTGCAAAGCCGATAGAAAAAATCTGATTTCTGCTCATGAATGATTTTCCATTTTTTTGGCCACTGCTTCAGTCACTTTTATGCGGTGTGATTAGAGTAGAGCTCCTCGGAGGGCTTACACTTGTGTTTGGTGCCAGATCATTCTTATTTTTTAGTCCTTTCTTCGAATCATAAGATTTCAGAGGTGAAATTAAGCTATTACTTGACAACAACCAACGCTGGTGCCTAGATACTGGTAAGAGGGATAAAAATGGGTCCGCTGCCTTCTTACAAAAAGTTCTAATATTACATCCAACCCTTGGTTATGGCCAGGACTGTCATATTCTTCGTGGGCTACTGTGCGTTACTGTTGACCTTGTTTCAGTGGAAAAAATAACTGGTTTACAAAGTTTCAATGTATATGATACAACTTTTGTATGTTGCGTTAGATATCTTACAGCAATAATATATTGATGTGCGGCTAATTAAACTTTACTATCTAGGTGATGCTACAGATTTACGGCTGACATTAGACTAGATGAGGGGAGCTTGCTTGTAATGACATCATAGCTTGAGTGCATAAAAGACCAGAAAAGGAGGAACTTTGCTACCACTAAAGGTAAAACTTATGGACTTTGCCGAATGTCACAGGAGGTGGTCCCTGGAAATTGCCGGTGGCATTAGGAATCGAGCAGTGGAGGTGAGGTCCAACGAAGAGTAATAAAGCTGCAGCCAGTAATTAAGTCAAGTCAGTCCCAGGAGGAGAAGATCAGCCCACCTGAGTAAGAGAACAACCATTAGAATGGGGAAAGGATTGGCCCAGCAGAAATTAGACTATAAAGGTACCGTTACACTTAGCGATTTACCAACGATCACGACCAGCGATACGACCTGGCCGTGATTGTTGGTAAGTCGTTGTGTGGTCGCTGGGGAGCTGTCACACAGACAGCTCTCCAGCGACCAACGATGCCGAAGTCCCCGGGTAACCAGGGTAAACATCGGGTTACTAAGTGCAGGGCCGCGCTTAGTAACCCGATATTTACCCTGGTTACCATTGTAAATGTAAAAAAACCAAAAACACTACATACTTACATTCCGGTGTCTGTCACGTCCCTCGCCGTCAGCTTCCCGCACTGACTGTGAGGGCCGGCCATAAAGCAGAGCACAGCGGTGACGTCACCGCTGTGCTTTACAGCCGGTGCCCACAGTCAGTGCAGGAAGCTGACGGCGAGGGACGTGACAGACACCGGAATGTAAGTATGTAGTGTTTTTTTTTTTTACATTTACAATGGTAACCAGGGTAAATATCGGGTTACTAAGCGCGGCCCTGCGCTTAGTAACCCGATATTTACCCTGGTTACCAGTGAACACATCGCTGGATCGGCGTCACACACGCCGATCCAGCGATGACAGCGGGTGATCAGCGACCAAAAAAAAGGTCCTGATCATTCCCAGCGACCAATGATCTCCCAGCAGGGGCCTGATCGTTGGTCGCTATCACACATAACGATTTTGTTAACGATATCGTTGCTGCGTCACAAAAAGCAACGATATCGTTAAAGAAATCGTTATGTGTGACGGTACCTTAAGCTTATTCTCCACTGCTTGTAAGGAGATAACTGCCTGTGAGAGATAAGAAGTAGAGTTGAGCGACCTTGACCTTTTTAGAGTCGAGCCGGGTTTTGCGAAACCCGACTATGTCCAAAGTCGGGTCGAGTGAAATCGGCCGATTATGACGTAAAGTCGGGATCGACCGAAACACGAAACCCAATGCAAGTCAATGGGGCAGCATAGTCGGCAGTGAGTGGGGGCCAGGAAAACACCTAGAGTGGCCATTTTAATGTCAAAACCATCCATTCTTCTTAATGAAGCTTGTCAAGCGTAATTTACCTTATAATAATTGGAAGGCATTTGAAATTGGGGGTCATTTGGCTAAAGTTGTGGGGGGTAGGGCTGGTTCAAGTAATTAGTGGGCCCAGGAAATCTGGACCACGTCACGGCAGTGGAGCAGGGAGAGGTAAGTATTTCAACTTTGCAAGTGCTGTGAACCTGAGCAAGCAGGGGGGGCCCACTCGTTGGCATTGGCACTGGCACAGGGCCCCTCAAAGTACAGCGGTGTGTTTGCACGGCGGGGGCGCCTCCCACCGGCAGCAACACTTTTGCGTACTATGAGAGGCCCTGTGCCAGTGACGTCGCCAACTAGTATTCCTCCCCCCACCTGATGAAGGAACCTGCACTTTCATCTGCACCTTCCTCTTTGTCCCCGTGTAAGGTGGTATGGTATGCGGGAAGAGCAACCTGACTTTCAGCAGGGTCACAATGTTGTTGTGTAGCGTGCACGGGGAATGTTGCGTTATGGGTCAATGTACCAGCAGACTCATCTATCACTGGCTGGGCAATGGGCACGATGAAGTGGAAACACAGATATAGGCCCAAAGAAGAAAGTGGGCTAAATGCAGTTCAAAATTGGTAACACAGGAATAACCAGGGGGCATTGCAGTGGAGGACAACTGGAATGAGAGGCTGACACAGAGAGTAGGGCCAAATCAGTAAGTAGTCGAAATGCAGTTCAAAATTGGCAACCGTAGTAAACAGGCGGCACAGCTTTGTTCAGTGGAGGAGAACAGCAAGGAGTGGCAGACACCGATAGTAGGCCCCAAACCAACTAGTACGCCAAATGCAGTTGTTCCATTTAACCACAATTTAATGAGAGCCTGAAGATAGAAGCTCAGGAAAGGCAACCTGGGGAACACCTTGGAGTGTAACACACCATCTCTCTCCACCCCATACCCATTTTGTATGGCCTAATGCAGTGTACTTTTCTACAACTACTAAACGAGAGTCGGAAGACCGAAGCAATGGCAAGGAAACCTGGGGAACACCTTAGAGTGTAACACACCCTCTCTCTACACCCCATACCCAATTTGAAGGCCTAATGCAGTGTAGTTTCCAAGAACTACTAAACGAGAGCCGGAAGATCGAAGCTCAGGAAAGGCAACCTGGGGAACACCTTGGAGTGTAACACACCCTCTCGCTACACCCCATACCCAATTTGAAGGCCTAATGCAGCGTAGTTTCCAACAACTACTAAACGAGAGCCGGAAGATCGAAGCTCAGGAAAGGCAACCTGGGGAACACCTTGGAGTGTAACACACCCTCTCTCTACACCCCATACCCAATTTGAAGGCCTAATGCAGTGTAGTTTCCAAGAACTACTAAACGAGAGCCGGAAGATCGAAGCTCAGGAAAGGCAACCTGGGGAACACCTTGGAGTGTAACACACCCTCTCGCTACACCCCATACCCAATTTGAAGGCCTAATGCAGCGTAGTTTCCAACAACTACTAAACGAGAGCCGGAAGATCGAAGCTCAGGAAAGGCAACCTGGGGAACACCTTGGAGTGGAACACACCATCTCTCTACACCCCATACCCAATTTGAAGGCCTAATGCAGAGTAGTTTCCAAGAACTACTAAACGAGAGCCGGAAGATCGAAGCTCAGGAAAGGCAACCTGGGGAACACCTTGGAGTGTAACACAACGTCTCTCTACACGACGGAAGGGCTGATTCTTAGGAAGGAAGGCTGTTGGAAATAAGCATTGCGCGTCCGAGGGTGATTATATTCTTATTAGGTATATACTCACCCTCGGACGCGCCCTGCTTCTTTATTTGGAATGAATGTTTATTTGCAATGTGGTGTTGACTTTCTCTATTATTTTGGTAATTAATGATTTTATTATTTTCATTATTTTGCATCTTCTCGGCAATAATATAAAGAAGACGCGACAGGACAACACTCGGTGGATGCCATATGTGTGTTTTCAATTTAAAAAAACTTTCAGTTAACTACTTGCAGGAGAAAGTAATTGTAGCTGGTGGCCATTTTTAGTACTGTACCAGATTAGAGTTGTGTGTTTGTTTTTAATGTTAAAATGTCTGCATTTGATATCTCACCAGTATTTTCTTTTTTATAAGCAAAATACTTATTTTTATATTTTCTGATGTTGGTTCCAGGGGTACACGGCCAGCAGTGCCCTGGTCAGTGTAGTAGTAGTTGAAAGAATGGACCGCAGACAGGCATCGAAGGCCTAAAATAATAACACATGGCTGTAGGCAATTTTAAATTGGTTCCAGGGGTACACGGACAGCAGTGGTGTGGTCAGTGGAGGCCTAGTGGAAGGAGTGACCGCAGACAGGCATCGAAGGCCTAAAATAATAACACATGGCTGTAGGCAATTTTAAATTGGTTCCAGGGGTACACGGACAGCAGTGGTGTGGTCAGTGGAGGCCTAGTGGAAGGAGTGACCGCAGACAGGCATCGAAGGCCTAAAATAATAACACATGGCTGTAGGCAATTTTAAATTGGTTCCAGGGGTACACGGGCAGCAGTGACCTGGTCAGTGTAGTAGTAGTTGAAAGAATGGACCGCAGACAGGCATCGAAGGCCTAAAATAAAAAAATTGGGCTGGCTGTAGGCAATTTTAAATTGGTTCCAGGGGTACACGGGCAGCAGTGACCTGGTCAGTGTAGTAGTAGTTGAAAGAATGGACCGCAGACAGGCATCGAAGGCCTAAAATAAAAAAATTGGGCTGGCTGTAGGCAATTTTAAATTGGTTCCAGGGGTACACGGGCAGCAGTGGTGTGGTCAGTGGAGGCCTAGTGGAAGGAGTGACCGCAGACAGGCATCGAAGGCCTAACATAACAAACTTGGGCTGGCTGTAGGCACTTTTAAATTGGTTCCAGGGGTACACGGGCAGCAGTGGTCTGGTCAGTGGAAGTCTAGTGGAAGGAGTGACCGCAGACAGGCATCGAAGGCCTAAAATAATAACACATGGCTGTAGGCAATTTTAAATTGGTTCCAGGGGTACACGGGCAGCAGTGACCTGGTCAGTGTAGTAGTAGTTGAAAGAATGGACCGCAGACAGGCATCGAAGGCCTAAAATAAAAAAATTGGGCTGGCTGTAGGCAATTTTAAATTGGTTCCAGGGGTACACGGGCAGCAGTGACCTGGTCAGTGTAGTAGTAGTTGAAAGAATGGACCGCAGACAGGCATCGAAGGCCTAACATAACAAAAATGTCAAAACAATGGTATTGTCAGTGCCAGGCATTGAAGGATGTCAGCGGCTAGACTACACATTGGTGAAGCTGTGAGAGATAATTTTGCTAGTGGTAGAGCACTGTTTGAGCTGGGGGGGGGAACTGTCTTGTGGCCGGCGGTACAGGCACAGGGCCCCTCATATTACAACGGTGTGTCTGACGTTGGGTGCGCACCACCACCGCCAGAGACACTTTATTGTACTATGAGGGACCCAGTGGCAGTGCCGTCGACCAAAAGCGGCCACACCCACCTCTTCAGACAAACAGCACTCTCAAGGGTCCAAGCGCAAAGTGGCGATAGCACGGCCCCGTGTGGGGAGTTTGGCCATTTCGTGAGGTGGAAACATGTCGTATGCTGGACAATCAGGTGAAGAAAATTACGAGATTGGAAAAGTCATTCAGAATAGTCCACAGGCAAGACCTTTTCATAGGAAAGCTAGGTGTCAGCCGGGCAGGGTGGGGCAAAAGATTTTGAAATCCAGTTGTGGTTCATTTTAATGAAGGTTAGATCATCTACATTTTGGGTAGCCAGACGAGTCCTTTTTTCTGTTAGTATTGAACCTGCAGCACTGAATACTCTTTCTGATAGGACACTAGCTGCCGGGCAAGCAAGCTCCTGCAATGCATATTCTGCCAATTCTGGCCAGGTGTCTAATTTGGATGCCCAGTAATCAAATGGGAATGACGGTTGAGGGAGAACGTCGATAAGGGATGAAAAATAGTTTGTAACCATACTGGACAAATGTTGTCTCCTGTCACTTTGAATTGATGCTGCAGTACCTGTCCTGTCTGCGGTCATAGAAAAATCACTCCACAACCTGGTCAGAAAACCCCTCTGTCCAACGCCACTTCTGATTTCTGCCCCTCTAACACCTCTGGTCTGCTGGCCCCTGGAGCTCGTGTGAGAACGATCACGGGCGCTGTGTGCAGGGAATGCCAGAAGCAAACGGTCAACAAGAGTTGATTGTTTTGTTGCTAATATTAGTTCCAAGTTCTCATGTGGCATAATATTTTGCAATTTGCCTTTATAGCGAGGATCAAGGAGGCAGGCCAACCAGTAATCGTCATCGTTCATCATTTTTGTAATGCGTGTGTCCCTTTTGAGGATACGCAAGGCATAATCCGCCATGTGGGCCAAAGTTCCCGTTGTCAAATCTGCGGTTGTGCTTGGTTGAGGGGCAGTTGCAGGCAAATCTACGTCACTTGTGTCCCTCAAAAAACCAGAACCCGGCCTTGCCACGCCACCAATTTCCCGTGCCCCCGGGAAAGCTTCCTCATTAAAAATATACTCATCCCCATCATCCTCCTCATCCTCCACCTCCTCTTCGCCCGGTACCTCGTCATGTACACTGCCCTGACCAGACAATCGCTGACTGTCATCAAGGCTTTCCTCTTCCTCTGGTGCAGACGCCTGATCCTTTATGTGCGTCAAACTTTGCATCAGCAGACGCATTAGGGGGATGCTCATGCTTATTATGGCGTTGTCTGCACTAACCAGCCGTGTGCATTCCTCAAAACACTGAAGGACTTGACACATGTCTTGAATCTTCGACCACTGCACACCTGACAACTCCATGTCTGCCATCCTACTGCCTGCCCGTGTATGTGTATCCTCCCACAAAAACATAACAGCCCGCCTCTGTTCGCACAGTCTCTGAAGCATGTGCAGTGTTGAGTTCCACCTTGTTGCAACGTCTATGATTAGGCGATGCTGGGGAAGGTTCAAAGAACGCTGATAGGTCTGCATACGGCTGGAGTGTACAGGCGAACGGCGGATATGTGCGCAAAGTCCACGCACTTTGAGGAGCAGGTCGGATAACCCCGGATAACTTTTCAGGAAGCACTGCACCACCAGGTTTAAGGTGTGAGCCAGGCAAGGAATGTGTTTCAGTTGGGAAAGGGAGATGGCAGCCATGAAATTCCTTCCGTTATCACTCACTACCTTGCCTGCCTCAAGATCTACAGTGCCCAGCCACGACTGCGTTTCTTGCTGCAAGAACTCGGACAGAACTTCCGCGGTGTGTCTATTGTCGCCCAAACACTTCATAGCCAATACAGCCTGCTGACGTATGCCAGTAGCTGCCCCATAATGGGAGACCTGGTGTGCAACAGTGGCAGGTGCGGATGGAGTGTTTGTGCGACTGCGGTCTGTGGACGAGCTCTTGCTTCTGCAGGAGGACGAGGAGGAGGAGGAGGAGGGGGTGCGAACGGCTACAGACAACTGTTTACTAGACCGTGGGCTAGGCAGAACTGTCCCAAACTTGCTGTCCCCTGTGGACCCTGAATCCACCACATTTACCCAGTGTGCCGTGATGGACACGTAACGTCCCTGGCCATGCCTACTGGTCCATGCATCTGTTGTCAGGTGCACCTTTGTGCTCACAGATTGCCTGAGTGCATGGACGATGCGCTCTTTAACATGCTGGTGGAGGGCTGGGATGGCTTTTCTGGAAAAAAAGTGTCGACTGGGTAGCTCGTAGCGTGGTACAGCGTAGTCCATCAGGTCTTTGAAAGCTTCGCTTTCAACTAACCGGTAGGGCATCATCTCTAACGAGATTAGTCTAGCTATGTGGGCGTTCAAACCCTGTGTACGCGGATGCGAGGCTAAGTATTTCCTTTTTCTAACCATAGTCTCATGTAGGGTGAGCTGGACTGGAGAGCTGGAGATCGTGGAACTAGCGGGGGTGCCGGTGGACATGGCAGACTGAGAGACGGTGGGAGATGGTATTGTTGCCGCCGGTGCCCTAGATGCAGTGTTTCCTACTACGAAACTGGTGATTCCCTGACCCTGACTGCTTTGGCCTGGCAAAGATACCTGCACAGATACAGCAGGTGGTGCGCTAAATGGTGGTCCTACACTGCCGGAAGGGATGTTGCGTTGATGACTAGCTTCATTGGCCGAGGGTGCAACAACCTTAAGGGACGTTTGGTAGTTAGTCCAAGCTTTCAAATGCATGGTGGTTAAATGTCTATGCATGCAACTAGTATTGAGACTTTTCAGATTCTGACCTCTGCTTAAGGAAGTAGAACATTTTTGACAGATGACTTTGCGCTGATCAATTGGATGTTGTTTAAAAAAATGCCAGACTGCACTCTTTCTAGCATCGGATACCTTTTCAGGCATTGCAGACTGAGCTTTAACCGGATGGCCACGCTGTCCTCCACCAGGTTTTGGCTTTGCCACGCGTTTTGGGCAAGATACGGGCCCGGCAGATGGAACCTGTGGCGATGTTGATGCCTGCTGCGGCCCCTCCTCCTCCTCTGCTTCAGAACTGCTGCCGCCTGCACCCTGTTCCCCCAATGGCTGCCAATCGGGGTCAAGAACTGGGTCATCTAATAACTCTTCTTGTACCTCCTGCGCAACTTCGTCTGTGTCACCGTGTCGTTCGGTGGTATAGCGTTCGTGATGGGGCAACATAGTCTCATCAGGGTCTGATTCTTGATCAGCACCCTGCGAGGGCAATGTTGTGGTCTGAGTCAAAGGACCAGCATAGTAGTCTGGCTGTGGCTGTGCGTCAGTGCACTCCATGTCAGATTCAATTTGTAATGGGCATGGACTGTTAACTGCTTCACTTTCTAAGCCAGGGACGGTATGTGTAAAGAGCTCCATGGAGTAACCCGTTGTGTCGCCTGCTGCATTCTTCTCTGTTGTTGTTTTTGCTGAAGAGGACAAGGAAGTGACTTGTCCCTGACCGTGAACATCCACTAACGACGCGCTGCTTTTACTTTTACCAGTTTCACGAGATGAGGCAAAAGAGCTAGAGGCTGAGTCAGCAAGATAAGCCAAAACTTGCTCTTGCTGCTCCGGCTTTAAAAGCGGTTTTCCTAATCCCAGAAAAGGGAGCGTTCGAGGCCTTGTGTAGCCGGACGACGAACCTGGCTCCACAGCTCCAGACTTAGGTGCAATATTTTTTCCCCCACGACCACCTGATGCTCCACCACTACCACTACCCTCATTACCAGCTGACAATGAACGCCCCCGGCCACGACCTCTTCCACTAGACTTCCTCATTGTTTTAAAAACGTAACCAAACTAACGTTATTTGTTGCAGTCACACAACTTACACGGTGAGCTATAACTTCTGTATGATTTAGCTACCCCTTTACAGGTTGGTGAGACCACAGCGAAAATCAGGCCCAATGTTACACACTCTTTTTTTGGTGGCTGCAAATTAGAGAGATGCCCCACACGCAGGACTGTCACTGAAGCACAAATGTTAATATTAATGTCACACTATTATTTTTTTTTTATTTTTATTTTTTTCAGGAACACTTTAGAAACCCCCCAAAAAAAAAAAAATAGATTTTTGCAGGGAGAATTTAGAAAACAAATGTAACAAACTATATGCTTTCTATGGGCCACTGAGTGAGAGATGACGCACACAGGAATCAGGAGTGGCACACAAGCCCAGAGGCCAATATTTTTCTACCAATGATTGATGGAGTTATTTTCTCTGGTAGATTTTGGAACCCAAATCAAGGAAAAAAAATGTAGGCTTTCTATGGACCACAATTGGAGAGAGAGAGAGAGAGAGATGGCACACCCAGGAGTCAAGACTGGCACACAAGCAGAAAGGCCAATATTAATCTCCCACTGTTTTTTTTGGTTGTTTTTTTTTTTTTTTTTTTCAGGGAGACTTTAGAAAAAAAAATAATAAAAAAAATATGATTTTATCAGGAAGAATTTAGAAACCAAATAAAATAAAATGATTTTTTCAGGGAGAATTTAGAAAACAAATAAAACCAAAAATAGGCGTTCTATGGCCCACTGACTGAGAGATGACGCACCCAGGAGTCAAGACTGGCACACAAGCAGAAAGGCCAATATTAATCTCCCACTGTTTTTTTTGGTTGTTTTTTTTTTTTTTTTTTTCAGGGAGACTTTAGAAAAAAAAATAATAAAAAAAATATGATTTTATCAGGAAGAATTTAGAAACCAAATAAAATAAAATGATTTTTTCAGGGAGAATTTAGAAAACAAATAAAACCAAAAATAGGCGTTCTATGGCCCACTGACTGAGAGATGACGCACCCAGGAGTCAAGACTGGCACACAAGCAGAAAGGCCAATATTAATCTCCCACTGTTTTTTTTTTTTTTTTTCAGGGAGACTTTAGAAAAAAAAATAATAAAAAAAATATGATTTTATCAGGAAGAATTTAGAAACCAAATAAAATAAAATAATTTTTTCAGGGAGAATTTAGAAAACAAATAAAACCAAAAATAGGCGTTCTATGGCCCACTGACTGAGAGATGACGCACACAGGAGTCAGGAGTGGCACACAAACCCAGAGGCCAATATTTTTCTACCAATGATTGATGTAGTTATTTTCTCTGGTAGATTTTAGAACCCAAATCAAGGAAAAAAAATATAGGCTTTCTATGGACCACAATTGGAGAGAGAGAGAGAGAGAGAGAGAGAGAGAGAGAGAGAGAGAGAGATGGCACACCCAGGAGTCAAGACTGGCACACAAGCAGAAAGGCCAATATTAATCTCCCACTGTTTTTTTGGTTGTTTTTTTTTTTTTTTTTTTTCAGGGAGACTTTAGAAATAAAAATAATAAAAAAAATATGATTTTATTAGGAAGAATTTAGAAACCAAATAAAATAAAATGATTTTTTCAGGGAGAATTTAGAAAACAAATAAAACCAAAAATATGCGTTCTATGGCCCACTGACTGAGAGAGAGAGAGAGATGGAACGCTTAGTACTGGCACACAAGCCCAAAGGGCAATATTAATCTCCCTTTTTTTTTCCAGGGAGAATTTCTGAAACCCAAAAAAAAAATAAAATAGGCTTTCTATGGCCCACTATTTGTGAGAGAGATGGGACGCTCAGGACTGGCACAGATGGCACGCTCAGGACTGGCACAGAAGCCCAGAGGCCAATATTAATCTCCCTTTTTTTCTGGGAGAATTTATAAAACCAAAAAAATATTTAAATAGGCTTTCTATGGCCCACTATTTGTGAGAGAGATGGCACGCTCAGGACTGGCACAGATGGCACGCTCACAACTGGCACAGAAGCCCAGAGGCCAATATTAATCTCCCTTTTTTTCTGGGAGAATTTATAAAACCAAAAAAATATTTAAATAGGCTTTCTATGGCCCACTATTTGTGAGAGAGATGGCACGCTCAGGACTGGCACAGATGGCACGCTCACAACTGGCACACAAGCCCAGAGGCCAATATTAATCTCCCTTTTTTCAGGGAAAATTTATAAAACCAAAAAAAAAATTAAATAGGCTTTCTATGGCCCACTATTTGTGAGAGAGATGGCACGCTCAGGACTGGCACAGATGGCACGCTCACAACTGGCACACAAGCCCAGAGGCCAATATTAATCTCCCTTTTTTCAGGGAAAATTTATAAAACCAAAAAAAAAATTAAATAGGCTTTCTATGGCCCACTATTTGTGAGAGAGATGGGACGCTCAGGACTGGCACAGATGGCACGCTCAGGACTGGCACAGAAGCCCAGAGGCCAATATTAATCTCCCTTTTTTTCAGGGAGAATTTATAAAACCCAAAAAAAAATAAAATAGGCTTTCTATGGCCCACTATTTGTGAGAGAGATGGCACACTCAGGACTGGCACACAAGCCCAAAGGCCAATATTAATCTCCCACTGTATTTTTATCAGGGAGAATTTATACACCCCACAAAAAAAAATACAGAAAAATGAAAAGGCTTTCTATGGCCCACTATGTGAGAGAGATGGCACACACAGGGATGGCACTCTAGCAGAAATGCCAAATTGCCAATCTTAATCTCCCACCAAAAAAAAAAAAAAAAAAAAAACAGGGAATGTCCTACAATTACTATCTCCCTGCCTGCAGTAATCTCAGCCAGGTATGGCAGGCAGCTACTATCTCCCTGCCTGCAGTAATCTCAGCCAGGTATGGCAGGCAGCAATAAGGAGTGGACTGATGCACAAATGAAATAAAAAGTGTGGACAAACAAAAAAGATAGCTGTGCAGAAAGGAAGGAACAAGAGGATTTGTGCTTTGAAAAAAGCAGTTGGTTTGCACAGCGGCGTACACACAGCAATGCAGCTATCAGGGAGCCTTCTAGGGCAGCCCAATGAGCTACAGCGCTGAGGGGAAAAAAAAAAAAAAAAAAAATTCCACTGTCCCTGCACACCGAGGGTGGTGTTGGACAGTGCAAATCGCTGCAGCACAAGCGGTTTTGTGGTTAATGGACCCTGCCTAACGCTATCCCTGCTTCTGACAAAGCGGCAGCAACCTCTCCCTAAGCTCAGATCAGCAGCAGTAAGATGGCGGTCGGCGGGAACGCCTCTTTATAGCCCCTGTGACGTCGCAGACAGCAAGCCAATCACTGCAATGCCCTTCTCTAAGATGGTGGGGACCAGGACCTATGTCATCACGCTGCCCACACTCTGCGTTTACCTTCATTGGCTGAGAAATGGCGCTTTTCGCGTCATTGAAACGCGACTTTGGCGCGAAAGTCGCGTACCGCATGGCCGACCCCGCACAGGGGTCGGATCGGGTTTCATGAAACCCCGACTTAGCCAAAAGTCGGCGACTTTTGAAAATGTTCGACCCGTTTCGCTCAACCCTAATAAGAAGTAGCTAAATCACTTTATTCTGAAAGTTGCCAGGCAATTGTAAAAAGAAGTGCCACACGAGACGTAGCTAATAGACTGATGTCTGTGTTCGAGGGACGGAAAGCGTTTGCACTGCGTTACTTATATTGAGATACAAAAACTGCTGAAGAGTAACGGAAGGAAGAGCTGCTGAAGAAAATGCCAGCAGCCTGTCACAAATGGCAGGAAATTGTCATAAGAACCATTCTGCGTCTATTTAAATGAACCAGTTGCCTCATGTAAGACTGTGGGATCCATAAAACTCAGTGTTTTCTTGTGAGTAAAGTACTTCAGCTGTCAGCTGCTTACTTCTTTATCCCTCCACCATCTCCACCAAGCACCATAAAATCTGAATTATATTTAGTAGGGCATGTCATACAACATCTCAACTTATTAGGGGCAACTGTTCCAACACTCACCCTTTGAAGCCTCCTGCATGCTTGTGGAGGACATTATTTATGACTTTATGAGCACAGTACATATTAGTCTGGACAATAACCTCTTCTTCTACACATGTCTAAACCAGAAAGCAGTTATCACTAGTGTTTTGTTCTTACAGAACGTGCAAATGCTCAATGTTAGGTCTCATGTACACAAGCACATTACGGATCTGTGTGGTGCAGATTTATTATCTGATGCACTTTGTCTGCTTTGGGTTCATCTGCTACATTATTATTCTATGAGGATGATAATTACAAGTTGTTGTATATTGTAATTTCGATATATCTGTATCACAAAATAATATTTAGAATTGAGAGTCCTCAGTGGTTGATACCTTTTAATGGCTAACTGAAAAGATGGTAACAAATTGCAGCTTTCGAGACTACTCGGGTCTCTTCATCAGGCAAAGACTAATACAAATTCTGAAGAATCACATTTATACACAACGCAGCACAGAAATATTGTAATAGATAAGACAAGTGAGGTGAAGCAAAACTATCATTATGGGAGAGTGATAAACAGTTGTGGCCATAAATATTGGAACAGTTCATAGATAAGGATTGTGAATGTTTTATTGTCCTGTAATTGGGGTCTGGCTCTGTGTTGTGAAGCCCCCACATGGTCTTAGGAGCAAATTCCTTAATTGATGTAAAAAGACATAAATCCATGTGACACATTCATTCCTGCACTGAGACTGTCAAAGGTTGTCATGAGTTTATACTCCCAGACTCTTCTGTCTCCCTGAGATTTGGAGTTACCTTACAAATAATTTCATGTCCATAATGCTGTGATCGGGGAGACAAAAATGTTTTGCCACAGGTAGATCTTTTTTTTTTCTTATTGTGTAGCGATGAGAATTTATCCCTGTTCTAAGCTTTTGTCCTGTCTCCCCGCATACAGACCCCCAGTTGGACATTTAGTACATATAATTAGGTACAGCACATTAGAAGTGACACAGCTGAAAGTACCTGGGATCTTGTAGTCCTGATGTGAATTGGGGATCTTTATCTTGTCCATGGGTAGAGGGTATTCTTTATCCACTGGTAAAGGATACACACAGCTACATTCAGGACACAACTGACCTATTGCATACATTAGCAGCAATAAGTCCTCTACCAGAAGGAACCATCCTGGCCACCATGGATGTGGAATCTCTGTACTCCAATATCCCACACCAGGATGGATTAAATGCCTACAAAGTCTTCATGGAAAACACAGGGACTGATGCGGATTCTGTGGTGAAACTTATAAAATTCATCCTCACCCACAATCACTTTGAATTTGACAAGAAGATCTATCTACAGGAGACTGGCACAGCGATGGGAAGTAAAATGGCCCCGCAGTATGCAACTCTGTTCATGGCCAAGCTTGAAAGCGACTTTCTGTCCTCATGTCCCATCAGGCCTCTGGCGTACTACCGCTACATTGATGACATTTTAATCATCTGGACGGAGTCTGAGCCGCAGCTAAAGACGTTCCATGAACAGTTTAATCATTTTCATCCCACCATCAGCTTGACCCTCAACTACTCCTGCACTGAAATTAACTTTTTGGACACCATCATTAGGCTGCAGAACATTAAAATGGAGACATCCCTGTATCAGAAGCCAATCGACCGCCCAACATACGTTAAATGGGACAGTTTTCATCCAAAACACAAAACTCTATTGTCTACAGCCAAGCCATCAGATACAATCGTATATGTTCCAACCCAATGGATAGGGATGAACACCTTGGTCGCCTCAGAAAGACCTTTTTGAATCAGGGCGACCATCCAAGAACAATTGAAAATCAGATCACAAGAACCACCAGAATATCAAGGAATCACCTGCTACATTACAAAGCTAAAGAAGAAAATAACCGGGTGCCTCTAGTAGTCACCTACAATCCAGATCTGGAGGTGCTAAGGGGAGCTGCACGGAAATTACAACCTTTACTACAAAAAGATGCCGATTACAATCCATTTTTTCCAGACCCCCCACTACGGTGTTTTAGGCAGCCCCCAAATCTAAGAAGCATCATTGTAAATAGCTCCCTGTCCTCTCCAACAGCTGCAGGAACCTTTCCTTGCAACAAGAAACAATGTAAAACCCGTCCATTTATAATGACCACGGACAAGATAAAGATCCCCAATTCACAACAGGACTACAAGATCCCAGGTACTTTCAGCTGCGACACTTCTAATGTGGTGTACCTAATTATTTGTACTAAATGTCCAACTGGGGGTCAGTATGTGGGGGAGAAAGGGCAGAAACTGAGAACAAGGATGAACTCTCATCGCCATACAATAAGAGAAAAAAGAATGGATCTACCTGTGGCCAAACATTTTTGTATCCCTGATCACAGCATTATGGACATGAAATTATTTGTAAGGTAACTCCAAAACTCAGAGAGACAGAAGAGTATGGAAGTATAAATTCATGATAACCTTTGACACACTCAGTGCAGGAATGAATATGTCTCATGGATTTATGCCTTTTTTTTACATCAATTAAGGAATTTGCTCCTCAGACCTTGTGGGGCATCACAACACAGAACCAGACCCCGATCAGAGGACAATACAACTTTAACACTCCACTCCTTATCTATGAACTGTTCCAATATTTATGGCCACAAATGTTTATTCCTCTACCATAATGATAGCTCTGCGTCACATCACTTGTCTTATCCATTGCATCAACTTTCTGTGCTGTGTTGTGTATAAATATGTGATTCTTCAGATGTTGTTTTAGTCTTTGCAAGATGAAGAGGCGTGAGTAGTCTGGAAAGCTGCAATTTCTTACCATCTTTTCAGTTCGCCATTTAAAGGTATCAACCACTGAGGACTCTCAATTCTAAATATTTTTCTGTATCTGTATCACAAAGGCATGAGGTGACTGAACACAGAAAGCCCAGGGGTTCATAACACTGACCCGTTGGTACTCAATGTGCATGTGTGTGACTAATTAAAAATGTATAGAAATATATCTACTATATAAAGCTGAATGTGTGTGTGTGTGTGTGTGTGTAGTATGTGTGTGTGTATGTCCGGGATTGGCATCTGCACCGTCGCAGCTACAGCCACAAAATTTTGCACAGTCACACGTCTGGACCCCGAGAGCGTCATAGGCTATATTGTGAGGCGAAATTTTAACCCCGCGCGTTCCAATTCACCAAACAATTTTGCCCCTATCTACATAATGGGGAAAAAAGTGAAAGGAAAAGTGTTGGAGGCGTCGCAGCTACAGAAACAAAATTTTGCACAGTCACACGTCTGGACCCCGAGAGCGTCATAGGCTATGTTGTGAGGTGAAATTTTAACCCCGCGCTTTCCAATTCACCAAACTATATTTCCCCTATCTACATAATGGGGAAAAGTGAAAGGAAAAGTGTTGGAGGCAAATTGACAGCTGCCAGATGTGAACAAGGGGGACTTAAAGAATGAGAGCGATGGCGCCAAAGAGTATATACCGTACAGTTGCTAAGGTGGGGCCCTGACATGAGATACTCACCACACATGGGGATATGAACACACACACAAAATGCGCCAAACACTACCACGTGCTTGAACACATATACCACCCTCAGCACACATTTCACCACACATACACCAACCTCGCCACATAAAAGTCGAAACACAAAAGTCGCCGCTCAAAACTCATCACGCGCAAAACTCGCCACATGCAAAAAATAGGCTCACGCAAAACTCGCCACAAGTGCAAAACTCACCTCATGGAAAACTCGCCACATGCAAAACTTGCACACGCGGAAAAATTGCCACATGCACAAAATTTGCAACACATGCAAAAGTTGCCTCACACAAAACTTGCACATACTCAAAAGGCACCAGACATAAAACTCACCACGCGCAAAACTCGCCATGCGCAAAACTTACTGCACACAACTTGCTACACTAACCTGTCACATGCAACTCGACACACAAAAAGTTGCTACACGCATGTTGCCACACAAAACTCATCTCACAAAAGTCGCTACATGCATGTCGCCACACACAACTCAACACACACAACTTGACAAACGAAACTCGCCCTAAAACACACACAAGTCTGGTATTAGCCTTCAAAAATAAAAATCTGATTAATAAGCAGACAAACTACAAGAGCAACAAATGTACCATATAGGAAATACGGCAGCTGTCAGTCACATGACCTGTCTATTATGTGTATGTGTGAGCTAATATATACTGCCAGGGGGAGGGCTTCCTGTTGGCTGGGGATTTATCAGGCTGCCAATTTATCTTACAAATACTGAGGTAAAAATACTGAGCAAATAACGTGTTAACGAGGTCTAATACAGGAGATCACACAGGTATGTACTATATACAGGGGAGATGACACACAGATATATACTATATACAGGAGAGATGACACACAGGTATATACTATATAAAGGAGGAGATGACATACAGGTACATACTATATACAGGAGGAGATGACCTACAGGTATATACTATATACAGGAGGAGATGACACACAGGTATATACTATATACAGGAGCAGATTACCTACAGGTATATACTATATACAGGAGAAGGTTTACACAGTAAAATATCGATATTTGCAGATGATACAAAACTATGTAAAGCAGTTAATACAAGAGAAGATAGTATTCTGCTACAGATGGATCTGGATAAGTTGGAAACTTGGGCTGAAAGGTGGCAGATGAGGTTTAACAATGATAAATGTAAGGTTATACACATGGGAAGAAGGAATCAATGTCACCATTACACACTGAATGGGAAACCACTGGGTAAATCTGACAGGGAGAAGGACTTGGGGATCCTAGTTAATGATAAACTTACCTGGAGCAGCCAGTGCCAGGCAGCAGCTGCCAAGGCAAACAGGATCATGGGGTGCATTAAAAGAGGTCTGGATACACATGATGAGAGCATTATACTGCCTCTGTACAAATCCCTAGTTAGACCGCACATGGAGTACTGTGTCCAGTTTTGGGCACCGGTGCTCAGGAAGGATATAATGGAACTAGAGAGAGTACAAAGGAGGGCAACAAAATTAATAAAGGGGATGGGAGAACTACAATACCCAGATAGATTAGCGAAATTAGGATTATTTAGTCTAGAAAAAAGACGACTGAGGGGCGATCTAATAACCATGTATAAGTATATAAGGGGACAATACAAATATCTCGCTGAGGATCTGTTTATACCAAGGAAGGTGACGGGCACAAGGGGGCATTCTTTGCGTCTGGAGGAGAGAAGGTTTTTCCACCAACATAGAAGAGGATTCTTTACTGTTAGGGCAGTGAGAATCTGGAATTGCTTGCCTGAGGAGGTGGTGATGGCGAACTCAGTCGGGGGGTTCAAGAGAGGTCTGGATGTCTTCCTGGAGCAGAACAATATTGTATCATACAATTAGGTTCTGTAGAAGGACGTAGATCTGGGGATTTATTATGATGGAATATAGGCTGAACTGGATGGACAAATGTCTTTTTTCGGCCTTACTAACTATGTTACTATGTTACTATGTTACTATGACATACAGGTATATGCTATATATAGAAGATGACATACAGGTATATACTATATACAGGAGGAGATGACACACAGATATATACTATATACAGGGGAGATGACACACAGGTATATACTGTATACAGGAGGAGATGACATACAGGTATGTACTATATATAGAAGGAGATGACATACAGGTATATACTATATATAGGAGGAGATGACATACAGGTATATACTATATATAGGAGGAGATGACATACAGGTATATACTATATATAGGAGGAGATGACATACAGGTATATACTATATACAGGGGAGATGACACAGCAGGTATATACTATATACAGGGGAGATGACATACAGGTATATACTATATACAGGAGATGACATACAGGTGTATACTATATATAAGGGAGATGACAAACATGTATATACTGAGGTGAAAATGAGAGGTGTGAGGTGAAAATGAAAAGGTGTGAGTGCAAAATGAGAGGAGTGAGGGAAAATAGTGGAGTGATCGGAAAATGACAGATGTGAGGTCGAAATGACAAGTGTTAGGCGGGAATGAGAGGAGTGAGGGAGAAAATGAGAGGTGTGAGGGAGAAAATGAAAGATGTGAGGGGGAAAATTAAAGATGTGATTGGGAAAATGAGAGGCGTGATGGGAAAATAAGAGAAGTGAGGTGCTATAACTAACCACAGATATTTACTATGCCCAGGCAACGCCGGGCTCTTCAGCTAGTATATGTATAAACATAAAAATAGAGAGATGTGTAAAATAAATTGATAGAGAAATAGATATATAATGATCCAGATACTCATTCCTACATTTGTTTTTTACTGTATACAGTCACTTATAGGTGTGTAAGGCCTCGGAGATTTCCTGTGCCATAAGCCATTTGTTAAACGTCTACATGGGATTAATATTAGAAGTGACTTGGATAGAAAGCTTTGATTTTGGGTTAAATATTTGAAAAACAAGCTGACTCCAATTATTAGATAAGTTCAAAGAGAAATGTCTCTAAGATGGCAGATTATCCTGCTGCAAGAATCATACGCATTGCTAATAGTCTTCAGAAATATCATCCTCAATAATGGGGAACACATGTCTCCTTCAAACTATAGATACTGGGTATTATGTGCAGATCAGTGCAACCAAAGTATCAGCCAAAGGCTTCCGTCTACATCTACCTCCTGGTACCACTACCTACTGGTACCTCCACCTAATACCTACACCTCCTGCTACCACTACCTACTGGTACCCCGCCTAATATCTCCACCTCCTGCTACCACTACCTACTGGTACCTCCACCTAATACCTACACCTCCTGGTACCACTACCTACTGGTACCTCCACCTAATACCTACACCTCCTGGTACCACTACCTACTGGTACCCCACCTAATATCTCCACCTCCTGGTACCACTACCTACTGGTACCCCACCTAATATCTCCACCTCCTGGTACCACTACCTACTGGTACCCCACCTAATATCTCCACCTCCTGGTACCACTACCTACTGGTACCTCCACCTAATACCTACACCTCCTGGTACCACTACCTACTGGTACCCCACCTAATATCTACACCTCCTGGTACCACTACCTACTGGTACCCCCACCTAATATCTCCACCTCCTGGTACCACTACCTACTGGTACCCCCACCTAATATCTCCACCTCCTGGTACCACTACCTACTGGTACCCCACCTAATATCTCCACCTCCTGCTACCACTACCTACTGGTACCCCCACCTAATATCTCCACCTCCTGGTACCACTACCTACTGGTACCCCACCTAATATCTCCACCTCCTGGTACCACTACCTACTGGTACCCCCACCTAATATCTCCACCTCCTGGTACCACTACCTACTGGTACATCACCTAATACCTACACCTCCTGGTACCACTACCTACTGGTACCCCACCTAATATCTCCACCTCCTGGTACCACTACCTACTGGTACCCCACCTAATATCTCCACCTCCTGGTACCACTACCTACTGGTACATCACCTAATATCTCCACCTCCTGGTACCACTACCTACTGGTACCCCACCTAATATCTCCACCTCCTGCTACCACTACCTACTGGTACCCCCACCTAATATCTCCACCTCCTGGTACCACTACCTACTGGTACCCCACCTAATATCTACACCTCCTGGTACCACTACCTACTGGTACCCCCACCTAATATCTCCACCTCCTGGTACCACTACCTACTGGTACCCCACCTAATATCTACACCTCCTGGTACCACTACCTACTGGTACCCCCACCTAATATCTCCACCTCCTGGTACCACTACCTACTGGTACCCCACCTAATACCTACACCTCCTGGTACCACTACCTACTGGTACCCCACCTAATATCTCCACCTCCTGGTACCACTACCTACTGGTACCCCCACCTAATATCTCCACCTCCTGGTACCACTACCTACTGGTACCCCACCTAATACCTACACCTCCTGGTACCACTACCTACTGGTACCCCACCTAATATCTCCACCTCCTGGTACCACTACCTACTGGTACCCCCACCTAATATCTCCACCTCCTGGTACCACTACCTACTGGTACATCACCTAATACCTACACCTCCTGGTACCACTACCTACTGGTACCCCACCTAATATCTCCACCTCCTGGTACCACTACCTACTGGTACCCCACCTAATACCTACACCTCCTGTTACCACTACCTACTGGTACCCCACCTAATATCTCCACCTCCTGGTACCACTACCTACTGGTACCCCACCTAATATCTCCACCTCCTGGTACCACTACCTACTGGTACCCCACCTAATACCTACACCTCCTGCTACCACTACCTACTGGTACCCCGCCTAATATCTCCACCTCCTGCTACCACTACCTACTGGTACCCCCACCTAATATCTCCACCTCCTGCTACCACTACCTACTGGTACCCCCACCTAATATCTCCACCTCCTGGTACCACTACCTACTGGTACCCCACCTAATACCTACACCTCCTGGTACCACTACCTACTGGTACCCCACCTAATATCTCCACCTCCTGGTACCACTACCTACTGGTACCCCCACCTAATATCTCCACCTCCTGGTACCACTACCTACTGGTACATCACCTAATACCTACACCTCCTGGTACCACTACCTACTGGTACCCCACCTAATATCTCCACCTCCTGGTACCACTACCTACTGGTACCCCCACCTAATATCTCCACCTCCTGGTACCACTACCTACTGGTACATCACCTAATATCTCCACCTCCTGGTACCACTACCTACTGGTACCCCACCTAATATCTCCACCTCCTGCTACCACTACCTACTGGTACCCCCACCTAATATCTCCACCTCCTGGTACCACTACCTACTGGTACCCCACCTAATATCTACACCTCCTGGTACCACTACCTACTGGTACCCCCACCTAATATCTCCACCTCCTGATACCACTACCTACTGGTACCCCACCTAATATCTACACCTCCTGGTACCACTACCTACTGGTACCCCCACCTAATATCTACACCTCCTGGTACCACTACCTACTGGTACCCCCACCTAATATCTCCACCTCCTGGTACCACTACCTACTGGTACCCCACCTAATACCTACACCTCCTGGTACCACTACCTACTGATACCCCACCTAATATCTCCACCTCCTCGTACCACTACCTACTGGTACCCCCACCTAATATCTCCACCTCCTGGTACCACTACCTACTGGTACCCCACCTAATACCTACACCTCCTGGTACCACTACCTACTGGTACCCCACCTAATATCTCCACCTCCTGGTACCACTACCTACTGGTACCCCCACCTAATATCTCCACCTCCTGGTACCACTACCTACTGGTACATCACCTAATACCTACACCTCCTGGTACCACTACCTACTGGTACCCCACCTAATATCTCCACCTCCTGGTACCACTACCTACTGGTACCCCAACTAATACCTACACCTCCTGTTACCACTACCTACTGGTACCCCACCTAATATCTCCACCTCCTGGTACCACTACCTACTGGTACCCCACCTAATATCTCCACCTCCTGGTACCACTACCTACTGGTACCCCACCTAATACCTACACCTCCTGGTACCACTACCTACTGGTACCCCACCTAATATCTCCACCTCCTGGTACCACTACCTACTGGTACCCCACCTAATATCTCCACCTCCTGGTACCACTACCTACTGGTACCCCACCTAATATCTCCACCTCCTGGTACCACTACCTACTGGTACCCCCACCTAATATCTCCACCTCCTGGTACCACTACCTACTGGTACCCCACCTAATATCTCCACCTCCTGGTACCACTACCTACTGGTACCCCCACCTAATATCTCCACCTCCTGGTACCACTACCTACTGGTACCCCACCTAATACCTACACCTCCTGGTACCACTACCTACTGGTACCCCCATCTAATATCTCCACCTCCTGGTACCACTACCTACTGGTACCCCACCTAATACCTACACCTCCTGGTACCACTACCTACTGGTACCCCACCTAATATCTCCACCTCCTGGTACCACTACCTACTGGTACCCCACCTAATATCTCCACCTCCTGGTACCACTACCTACTGGTACCCCCACCTAATATCTCCACCTCCTGGTACCACTACCTACTGGTACCCCACCTAATACCTACACCTCCTGGTACCACTACCTACTGGTACCCCACCTAATATCTCCACCTCCTGGTACCACTACCTACTGGTACCCCCACCTAATATCTCCACCTCCTGGTACCACTACCTACTGGTACATCACCTAATACCTACACCTCCTGGTACCACTACCTACTGGTACCCCACCTAATATCTCCACCTCCTGGTACCACTACCTACTGGTACCCCACCTAATACCTACACCTCCTGTTACCACTACCTACTGGTACCCCACCTAATATCTCCACCTTCTGTTACCACTACCTACTGTTACCCCACCTAATATCTCCACCTCCTGGTACCACTACCTACTGGTACCCCACCTAATATCTACACCTCCTGGTACCACTACCTACTGGTACCCCACCTAATATCTCCACCTCCTGGTACCACTACCTACTGGTACCCCACCTAATATCTCCACCTCCTGGTACCACTACCTACTGGTACCCCACCTAATATCTCCACCTCCTGGTACCACTACCTACTGGTACCCCCACCTAATATCTCCACCTCCTGGTACCACTACCTAATGGTACCCCCACCTAATATCTCCACCTCCTGGTACCACTACCTACTGGTACCTCCACCTAATATCTCCACCTCCTGGTACCACTACCTAATATCTACACCTCCTGGAACCACTACCTACTGGTACCGCCACCTAATATCTCCACCTCCTGGTACCACTACCTACTGGTACCCCACCTAATATCTCCACCTCCTGCTACCACTACCTACTGGTACCTCCACCTAATATCTACACCTCCTGGCACTACTACCTACTGGTACCGCCACCTAATGTCTCCACTTCCTGGTACCACTACCTACTGGTACCTCCACCTAATATCTCCACCTCCTGGTACCACTACCTACTGGTACCGCCACCTAATGTCTCCACTTCCTGGTACCACTACCTACTGGTACCGCCACCTAATATCTCCACCTCGTCTCACCACTACCTACTGGGACCTCCAACTATTATTTCCACCTCCTGGTACCACTACCTACTGGCACCGCCACCTAATATATCCACATCCTGGCACAACTACCTACTGGTACCTCCACCTAATATCTCCACCTGCTGGTAACACTATCTACTGGTACCTCCACTTAATATCTCCACCTGCTGGTAACACTACCTACTGGTACTGCCACCTAATATCTACACCTCCTTGTACCACTACCTACTGGTACCGCCACCTAATATTTCCACATCATCTCATCCCTACCTACTGGTACCTCCACCTAACAACTCCACCCCCTGGCACCACTACCTAATGGTACCTTCACCTTCTGGTATACTACCTACTGGTACCTCCACCTAATGTCTCTGCCTCCTGGTACCACTACCTACTGGTACTTCCATCTAATATCTCCATCTCCTGGTACTACTAAGTACACTGGTACCTCCACCTAATATCTCCACCTCCTGGTACCGCTGCCTACTGGTACCTCCACCTAAAATTTCCACCTCCTCGTATCACTACCTACTGGTACCTCCCCCTAACATCTCCACCTCCTTGCACCACTACCTACTCATACTGCTACCTTATATCCCCACCTCCTGTTACCGCTACCTAAGATCTCCCCCTCCTGCTACCCACATCTCTTGCCATCTCTCCCTTTTTCTGTTATCTCCACCAAAGACTACCTGCAGATTTTCGTCCCTCCACCCTCTGTACTTTTTTCTCCTTATACCTCTCTCCTAATGCCTCTTACTTGCACCTCTTGTTACCTCTATGATTTCCACATCATGATTAGTGATGAGCGAACCCATGGAAGTTTGGGTTCGGCAGGTTCGGCCGAACTTGAGTTAAAAGTTCGGTTTGGGTCCGAACCCAATAGAAGTCTAAGGGGACCTGAACTTTGGTGCTGAAAATTGGCTGTAAAATAGTCGTGGTAAGGACTGGTGGGCTGCAAAAGAAAAGTGTCTAAAATTCCTTAAATTAGTCAGTGAACGTGGAGTTAATTAGTTGACCCAGCAGGATGGAAAGAATCAATAGAATGATGAGAGGCTAGACAACACACTGTCTAAAATTAATGTAATTCAATGTAGACTATTCTTATCAATGTCATGTGTAAATATCCATCCATTCATTGAAACCCACCCAGAGTTAAATCACATTAGTAAGAAAAGCAGACAGCTCTGAACTTCTGCTCTTATTCTGGGAAGGGGCCAATATCCATAAAGGTTCTCAGCATATTAACATCATCTCACAGCTGTTTGTTAAGCCTTTACTGGTTATTAAAAAGGGGGACCCCCCAAAATGACATGGGATTACCCCTATTTATAATAACCAGCAAAGGCTAAACAGACAGCTGTGGGCTGACCTTAATAGGCTGGGAAAGGGTAATGGATATTGCCCTTCCAGACTAATAACACTAGCCCTCAGCTTCCCCAGAAATGGCGCATCAATTATATGCTCCGGTTTTGATGCTTACCCCCGCCTTGGCCCATTTGCCCTGGCTCATTGGTAAACAGGATTATAGTTTATGGGGTTTATGTCAGCTGTGTAGTGTCCGCTGACATCAAGCCCAGATGTTAGTAATGGAGAGGCGTCTATCAAATACCAAAATTACTAAACCTGTAGTCAAAAGTAATAGAATAAGAATGAGACTGCAGAGATTACTCGCGGTCATTTTTCACTAACGTAATGTCCTCACCCGTGAGAAATGACCTTGCATGACCTTTGCAGTCTCGTTATCATGGTCACATCATCACGGTGAGCCAGGACCACTAGAGCGAGACTGTAGAGGTTTATTTGTCCAGTTCCAGTTCTGGAAGGCTTCTCTTTTGCTCCTGATACCTACACCTCCTTTTACCTTCTGCTCCTAATGCCTCCAGCTTATGTTACCACCACATCCTGCCACCACCTCCTGTGTATTACCTTCAATTTATGATACTTCAACCAATGTACTTTGACCTTTTGTAACGCTTTAACAATGCCATCTTTTCACCGAACTGCTCTAGGCCCAGAACATTGTGGAGCCTAGTCCAACTGAACAACGAAGCTTTATATACTGTACCTCCGGGTTTATATTTTTCTTCTAAGAAACTATGATACAACTTAAGACACTCAGTGCCATCAGCAGTCACCTTTGAAAGTAATCAGTTCCAAATAAAAATCCATATAGATCCCCTTCCTACAAGACATTTGAGCTTGGTCCTCACCAACCAACAAGGAGCACAAGACCCAGATTCATCAAGACCAGTATCGTTCACGCCATGAAGAGGGGATGTTTTGGAGTCAGATGCTCCTGATTCATTAAGAGCTGCACACCTCTTAATAAATCAGGTGAGCCTGAAAAGTGGCATGCATCTCCGTGTGCGTCTGTCTACAAATCTCACTTTAGTCATGGAGTAAAATATCTGGCATAGCACAGCATGTCATCTATTACACGAGCTTTGTTATCATGCCCCTTTCCATTCCAGCTCTGATAATTTTTGAGGAGCTTGGTGAAACTTGATGAAACTGGTGTGGAAATGCCAAAAATTGCAACATTTTTGTAAAATTATGCATTGCTCAAAAAATGTTCAACTTTTCAAACCGATTTATGCCAGAATCCTACTACCGTAATTGCTTTGATGAACCAGGGCCAAAGTGCTTCTTTGCTAACATTGTGTGGCTTCTTGGGTTGGAGGCGTTACATAGGGTTAAGCTTCAGCTCCTCTATCCGAAGGTCATGTGGCAGATGTAGGGGATATCTCCATGATTAACCCTGGGCTCATCCCATAGTCCCATACCAAAAAGCTTCTCCCATCAGATGTCCTTGGAGCAGTCCATCCTTAGACCAACATTTACTTTTCGGGAAATGTCATTAGAGGAGTTACTTAACCCATTGAAAATAAAGAAATAAATGAGCTCAGAGTTTAAAAAACAAAAAAGAAAAGTTCTGTATACACCTCTTCTTTGTAGCTACACCTGCGTCTCCTTCGGTCTTCTTGCTTCTTGTTCCAAGGGTTCTGCACTTGACGCCTGCAGCCTATCAGCAGCAAGAAGACTTACAGAGGACCCTGAGTGAATGGGATAGATATTGGCTATGTCAATGGCCACCTCTGTAGTGTATCAACAGTAGTCACTCTTCTAGGAAAACAGTATAGTGCTTGAAAGCTCTTTGCTACAGAGCTTGCAGGAGCTGCTGTGAAGCTCCTCAGATCTCTTTAGTGCCCATGCACTCTTCTGATGCTGCAGAGTTTGCAGCAAGAGATATAACAAATGACAGGCAAATGGTGAAATTATTCTACTGTCCCGAACTGTCAATATTCAGGAGCAAGCAGGAAGCGGGAGGCAGGGGAGCCGTGTGCTCCTGATGACTGAATATGATGAGCAAGCAGGAAGCAGGGAGGCAGGGGAGCGGGGTGCTCCTGATGACTGAATAGGAGGAGCAAGCAGGAAGCAGGGAGGCAGTGGAGCGGGGTGCTCCTGATGACTGAATATAAGGAGAAAACAGGAAGCAGGGAGGCAGGGGAGCGGGGTGCTCCTGATGACTGAATATAAGGAGCAAGCAGGAAGCAGGGAGGCAAGGGAGCGGGGTGCTCCTGATGACTGAATATGAGGAGCAAACAGGAAACAGGGAGGCAGGAGATTTGTGTGCTCCTGATGACTGAATATGAGGAACAAACAGGAAGCAGGGAGGCAGGAGATTTGTGTGCTCCTGATGACTGAATATGAGGAACAAACAGGAAGCAGGGAGGCAGTGGAGCTGTGTGCTCCTGATGACTGAATATGGGGAGCAAACAGGAAGCGGGGAGGCAGGAGAGCCTTGTGCTCCCTATGACTGAATATGATGAGCAAGCAGGAAGCGGGGAGGCAGGGGAGCGGGGTGCTCCTGATGACTGAATATGATGAGCAAGCAGGAAGCGGGGAGGCAGGGGAGCGGTGTGCTCCTGATGACTGAATATGAGGAGCAAACAGGAAGCAGGGAGGCAGGGGAGCTGTGTGCCCAGATGACTGAATATGAGGAGCAAACAGGAAGCATGGAGGCAGGGGAGCGGTGTGCTCCTCTTGACTGAATATGAGACAATCTCTTTAAAGTTGGTTTCATCTAGTGTCATTCATCAGAGGATATGTCTGCTAGATCTAGACTGCCATTCTCCACCGTGGCAGCACCGGCGTAATAATAGTAGTTTCACATGTAACTCAGAACAATTTACTCCTTTGATGAACTGATATAAAAAACACAACGTAACTGAGATCTGGTGAAATTCCCCCTTGACTTTCCCTTTGACTGCCAGATGGGGATGTGATTGTTTTTGTTGGTAACCTCTAATATTTTTCAGATCTTCAGTTTTGATTAATATCCAGAAAATGTATTAATTCCACAAAAACATAATTATTTCCCTCTTCCCTGAGACATCTCAGCGGACAAAGGTTTTCATTGTTCATTCTGCACTTTCTGCGGTTTCTACAATTAAGTCTTAAGAACGTACAAAGCTCGCTATGTTTGCTTCTTGGAAGAAATCACTTGTACGTCTTACTGTGACTCAGCCATATGCTTTTAATAGGGTTGATCAGCTCCTATGCGTTGTCATATATCAAGACTTAATAGGTGGTACACATGTAAAGCCCCTTTATGCCAAACACACAGGGGAACAATCAGCCTGCAGCCAAACGTCCTCCTATCCTCCGCTCATTAACTATGGCGGCTGATTAAAATATACCGGCTCCTTCTCAAATAAACAGTAATTATACGGTACGGGTCGCCTAATGCAGCCATTGTGCCCCAGACACTGAATAATACAACCGGGATGGTAAATTTCTCATATCCTGCTGAAATGTAGCTGGAGGTGATGACCGAGCATCAGTTCAATATTATTTAAACGGGTCCTCCACAATTCCTTCCTTAGCTGATTACTAAGTTTTGTGAATGGGACCACCAGCAATCAGCAGTAATGTTCAAAGAAACCCAAAGAAAGTGTTTAATATAACTACAGCATCCCCGCAGGAGAAATTGAGAACTACAAGTCTATGATAATCAATGTGTTAGTATATGATCCTCCAAATTCCTCATAAATGGGGCACTCGTGTCTATTATTTTTCCAGCGATCCCTTCTAGGGTAATCAGACACCCCTTTAACCTGAAGTCAGGGTGTTTCCAGTGGAGGGACAGTACAATCGATATTCCTTGAAAATTAGATCTGTGTTTGCCACTTTTCTAAAGCAAAACCTAGGCTTGAGAATCTATAGGATTTCCAAACATTGCTAAGATGTCTGGTATACACAGTGGAAACTCCATTAAACCACTTATTGGAGGACCCCTTTACCGTTTTAACAAATCCCCCCAAAAATCCTCATCTTTAGATCTGATAAATACTTCCTTTAAGGTACTCAATCGAAATTTACTGGAAATGACGGGCATTCAAGAGCCTGGTACACAAAAAATAAAGGAATTTAGAGAAAACTGTTTGGAGAGGGCGACCATACGATAATGAAGAGCAGCACGATTCCGTGAAAGGTAGAAACCACCACTCTCATGCCTCTTATGTTGGTATACAACATGCACTACTTGCCAGCCTTTCAAGGTTGACATTGGGGACAAAATGGATCTCACTGACTCGCTCTCTATTTTGGCCAACCACCCATCATGACACAGCCATGTCCCCATCCCACCTTGGTCAGATTCATTGAGCCTGCTTTTTGGGACATTTCAGGAGACTGGTCGATTTGCCCGGTCCTCCAGGAATCTGGGAGCTCCACTCAGTTTCCCAGACTACCAAGAAGACCTGGCAAGTGTGGTCTACACCGAGAGACTTTTTCCTTTTGGTTGGTTATCTTGAAGGTGTCATCATCCTCCATGTCAGGTGTTTTTTCATGAAGACCTATGTACACAGAAAACTATTTTGCCCATAAAATCATCAGTCTATATTGGAGCAAACCGACAGTAGCTCGTTTTCTTCCATTTACATGGAGCTGTTGTGGAAAGCATGAATGATTGCCCCAACGATTGTTGAGTCCCCATACACTTGCAGTATAGTTGAGGGCACATCCCTGTTCTTGAAAGACAACGTCCTCCATCAAGTAGAAGAGCTCTCCAACTCTACTCACATTTTTGGGAGTTCCAAAAATAGTAAGGCACGCATGTGCAAATATTTTAGGACCTTTCATAGAAGGGAACATTTGCGGCCACCTCTCCGTTCCCCACACTGAAAGGTGGAAGTCCCAGATGTTTATGGCATATCCAGTGGTGCAGTCCCAAGAATGCCAGTCAGATCCTGGTCACTCTTGGGTTTGGTAGACCCGTTATTTCAGTTCTTCATTATTTTAAAGGTCATACAGTCAAGTCGAATAAGATGAGTTAGGACGGTAAATGCTACCGTAACCTCTCGGTGACTCGTGTACACAGACCATAGTAAACTTCAGCCCACATTGCTAAGATTTCTG